>NW_019417430.1:0-48910 GCF_000390285.2 Anoplophora glabripennis | reverse complement strand
ATATATTCATTTATTTGTATGTGTTTATTCTGTGAGGTGGTGCATTACTAAATAAAATATATAAAAATTGAATGAAATAAACTTACCAGGTTGCAATTGTAATTATCTCTTTCCCAATTTCTCAGTTTTTCCACTAACGTAATAGTGGTGATTTGTGGTTTGTTAAGACATATATCACAGATACCGGTTTGAGTTTGTTCTCCACAGACAACGCAACTAATGGTTGAAAAATATTGCGAAATGGTACTCTTTTTTCCCGGTGAGACAGAATTTGGAATAGACTGAATCTGCTTTCGGGGCATTTGGTTAAACCTTGAATAAATAAAAATTACTAATACATGTATGTACTTAGAAAATAAATAAAATACTTACCATACATTGAGATCAGCACCGATTAAATTAAAACATCTGTTAATGGGAGGAATGATAACCTTAGTAATGTAATAAAGGGCATTAGGTCTCAGAGATGGATCGTTAAGTAAATCTCTAGGACTTCTGACTAATCGGATAAGTGGCAAACCTGGTGGCCCGTTTACTATAATATATGGTACACGTTCGCCCCTTCTTGGTTCATTTCGTTTGTCCACTGCTGTCCATTTTCTGTACATTGAAAATAAGTATTGACATCGACAAAAAAAAAGATCTTATCATAACATGAATACGTTAAATCTATAGTTATATTAGCTATATATATTAGCGAAGAAACTTTTGTTTATTCTTATAGGTGCTATTATTGATTTCCAATTTTTTCAGTTCATCTTTCCGATTACAATTATCATATGTTATAACTCATTTTTTTGTTTTTTTTACAAAGAGCGCTTTGAAAACAAAACAGCCAATAATTAAATTTTGCCATTTTCATTTGGAATAATAATTAGATGTTTCCAAAGCACTCTTTGTGAAAGTGGATAAGTTATTCAAAAACAAAAGAGCAAAAAATTGCAGTACCTACATGTTATCTATTAAAAATTATGTAATGAAAATTAAAATAGTTATTTCATTACCTTGCTAATTCCAAAGAAGGCACGCAAGCACCTGGACGATATCCTGAAGCTCCCCTATACTCTTTGGCAAATGTTAAGTCCTGTATACTTGCTCGACCAGCGACTATTTTGTTAAATTGACGTAACACATATTTTTTGACTAAACTGATATCTTTAGTTTCGAAGAGCAATTTCAGACATTTTTCCAACATCTAGAAAATTACACAGAAAAAAAATAGATAGAATTGAGTTAATATGTATATATTCATAGTAATAGCAATGTAGTGATAGAAAATTTATATAAATTATTGTAAATGCTTCTTAAGATAAAAATTAACATAATTTTTACTGTTTATAATACTGTAATGTAGTTAATTTATGTTTTTTACCTTACTAACAGCTGGACATCCATCTCTTCTAACAGTTTCAATACCTTTTGCATCATATACAGGATCTTTTTGTTCAGGGCTTTCATACATATATCCGACGTATCGTTTTTTTGTTTGCAAGATACATGGTTGGTACACTTTTTCTAATTTGAGCTTTATTGGGTCAGGATTAGCTTTCGTAACAGCCTGTGCAATCTTTTTACCAACCTCGAAAGCATGCTGTCTACTTTTCCCAGGCACCAATACAAATAATGAGTCAGTATCCCCATACACAACTCTGGCACCCCACTCAGGAGTCCCATCAACCATTTCTATTGCTCGCTGAAGGGTCTCTCTTCCTTAAAATATGCATTTTGATGGTTATACTTTTTACTAATACCATTTTTATTTACACAGCACTTTTTCAGGACACGTGTGTCGAAATACGAATGTAAAACAAGATTTCTAATAAACTTATTAACATTATTTTTAAAGATATTCAATTTCATTTTTGCATAGACTTATGCTAGCACATTTTTTATGTATTTTTTATTAAAAAAAATCGAAGAGTGAATAGAGAAAAAGAGGATCAACCCAATGGACCTCAATATTTATTGCTCTAGCCTTTGATTTAAAACTAGTTTTTAATTTTTTTAATTTTACAAGTGATTGCAACTTCTTTGAATATGGGATACTGACTTAGTTGCTGTTAAATTTTTGAATTACTGTTAAGAAACAAAATAAGCTTTACAAAAATGTCTTTAGATGGTGTCAATTCAGATATATCTTTGCATAACATTTAAACATCAGAACTAAAATTACTGTTTTTTAAATGTATTGCTAGGGTTGCCTTTTATATTTTGGGAATGGACAATCCTGATGCTGCCATCTGACGACTGACATCCCTATTCTAAAGTTCTACATTTTGTCGATATACTTACTCAGAACGTTTTGACGTACAGGCGCCGTTTGTGTTATTTACAGTGGCTTGAAAAATTCATTTCAGCCAAAAAATGGAATTAAGCGTGAACATTTCTCTGCAAAGCATTTCTATACAATTATTTTTAACAACTTTCGACATGGATTATCAACGATAGTGCATCGATGAACTTAATTCGACTTTTGGTTATGAAACACCATCAAAAAACACTATATATCGGCAGTATATCGAATTCAGTCTTGGTTATGGTTCACTCAATGATGAATTTCAGGTGACGAATCATGGATGTATGCAGTCTACTGTAAGGCCTTTTCAAAATGAGCCAAATCCAACGAAAGTTGTTCGCACACGAATCTCTTTTAAGCAAATGGTTGCCTGTTTTTTCGAAAAAAAACAGCCATGGGATAACTGTACCAATGTCGGACGGTGAATTCTGAATGGTACATAACCATTTGCTTGTCAGAAGTCTTCGGAAAAAAAAGGGAAGCCAACCGCCGAAGACGCATCATTCTCCGCCAGGACAATACGAGCCTTTACAGATCAGCTCAAAGAGCGAATTTTTAAGAAATGAAAAAGTCGAATTGATGAGTCATCCGTCGCACAGCTCTGATTTGGCACCCAAATTTTTTTTTTCCCGCACAGCAGCAGCAAATTATGAAAACATTTTTCGACACCTGAAGAAGCGGTTGATGCGTTCAAAATGCATATTTTGGAAATAGGCACCTCAATCAGAATAGAAAAAATGTATCGATCTTCATGGAGAATATTTTGAAAAACAATAAAGCTATATACGATGATTAATTCTCTTTTCTGTTCCCTACTCCCGAAATATAAAAGGCAACCCTCATATTTATATGTCTTACACAAAATATTTGTTTTCACACAAATTATATTAATTTAGTTTTATAAGAATGAAAACAAATTGCAGAAGGTTACAACCTCAGTTCTCTCTTATTAAAACAGTTGAAGTGTGCATTTGTGACTTGTATGAGGCACAAATCTGTTATTCCGATTTAATCTAATCCTAATTTTTAAAAGAATCATAAGGAATGTGCTATTATTTTTTCCCAAAGAATTTGTAATCTTGTTTTTTTTTTATAACGCTCTTTATAATACATATTTGATATTTGTATTTTACCTTTGCTTACAACACTGTCTCCGACTTCTACTGACGGCATTCTTCCACTGAAATTTGCTGCGGTATAACCATATGTAACATTAGCTATTAATTTGAGACCCAACTGACGATTGTGAAGAACCCTTTGTAATAATTGATCTTCCTTATTTTCCTTCATTGAATTTTTAACCATTAAACGAGTATCAAGAATCTCTCTCAGCATTCTGGGAAGAATTCCATCTCGTACTTCCTTTTTAACAAAACCCACACCACACGGGGAAAAGTTTAAAAGATCCCTTTTGAGTAATTTTCCTAAAAGCTTTCTTGACACCTTTAACTGAGTTGCTCCATACTGAAAGGAAGTATTTTTTCCTAGACATTCCACTTTGCCTAAGCAAGTTGTGAAACAGTAATTGTAAGCTATGATTATTGAAGGATATAAACTTTGGAAGTCTAATACTATAACGGGATCATTATATAGTTTAGATTCTGGTTCCAGTATAAGTGGAATATACTCGGGTGCTTTCATAAACGCTCTCTGTTGAACGGAGGGAGAGACTGGTATAAAATTTAAAGGTTTGGCTAAACGCAACATCATGGATTCAACTCTGAATTGGGACCCTCTAGATAATACTTCATAAAACTGTATTCCAAACAGTCTTGCCAATTCACTTGTACGTCCAATTATATCTAATTTATTAAACAATTCCAGTACCATTTCTACTCTAAATAAATAATAATGTACTGTACGATGCCTATACAGTGTGGTCCTATGATCCCACCAAAAGGATAAATCCTTAAAAGAGTACTGGGGAACCCTTTTATGCAAGATATGGTAAATAACAGACTCAAATGTGTAACTCTGTAAAGCTATTTCATGTCTCATCAATCGCCAGACATCCAGTACTATTCTTCCAGTTATCTGCAACTCACTTTGGCCTCCTTCATCTTTATACTTCTTATCTTCTTTAATTCTACTGAGCAGAGGTTTCAAATTAATTCCTAGTATGCTGGCTCTATCGATAAGGTATCCCCAAGAAAGCATTTGAATTTCGTAACCTGCAAATATATCAGGATCCCAATATTCTATAAGTTTCAAAAATTCTTTTAGTAAATTTTCTTCCGAGTCCACATAAGTTACATTACAATTTACACTAGCTCCATCTAAGATGGGTATTTTGAGACCACTTGGACTAAGAGGTACAGAATTTATTGCAATAACACCTTTACATTTTGGAGCTTTAGGATGGTTTGCAGGCACATCATTTAAAACTGTGTAAAATATTGCACGTATTGAGTCATATTCTGGATTAGGTTTATATTCACCTCTTGTTCGAATGTGAAGCTCCATGACAAGTAATGTTAAAAGTTGATGTTCAATCACAGCTCGTGCTGCTTGCAAATTTTCTGTTGAGTGATCGAAAGCATATGTGTTGTTTGGACTAACACCCGTGATTTGACACGAGTTATTTGAATTTGATTTATCTTGAGAAACTAACAAGGATTTCCTTAAACTCAATGATTGAGATAATTTTTGTTTGGTTTCTCTCTTTCTTTTTCTATTTTGAACATCTAGGGTTTGACATGAGTCACTTGATGTTTTAGAAGATTTTGGAGTTTGACTAGATATTACAGTTTGACTATTAATACTTTGAGAATTAACAGGAGTGCAAGGAGAAATTGTTAAAGACATGTTAATGTCATCATCGTCGCCATTATTTCCAGGACTTAACGGAATAAAAACTTTAATTTTCTCAGTTTTCTTTTCTGGAGTAACAACTTTTTTTGATTTCTCGCGAATCCAGTTCTTTACTGTTGTTAATGACGGCGGTCTTTTAAGTGGTTCTATAATACAATGCCTGTCCTTGCAAAAACTTAATGCTAAATTATTTATGTTTGATTTCTTCCATTCTAGGGTAGAAGACATACTATTCATCGTAAGTTTTCTAAAATTATTGATACCATCCATCTGTGATTCAAATTCTGGCATATGTGCACTTGTCTTACTGATAATTTTTAAGACATTATAACCAACTTCTACACTTCCCGTAACATCATCAGTGTTGCTACAGAAAGGTACATTTTCTTTAACGAAAGGAATTTTATATTTATCTAAAGATTTACTGATTTCATCTCTTGTAGGTGCCTTTTTAATGGGATTTAAAATTATGGAAGAATTATCACGTTTATTAACATCTACCGCTGATATTAAACGATCACTGTCCAACAATTCATTTTCATTATTCTTACAAACATTTTTTTTACTAGAATCATCTTCAAGTATTGTATCTAAATGGCAAACTTCTTCAGCTATGTGTTGATAAGGTGTCAATAATCCAAAACTTGAACTACCAGAAGAATGAGTAATTTCTTCTGAACTTTTTTGGCTGCTAATATTTGAATGAGGAGTCAATACTTTAGAAGTCCCTTCTCTTGCATTGTAATTAGTATCTTTGTCATATTTTTCTGCAGTGGTTAACAACAAATTTAGTTTATTGGCAATTTGAGGGGACCTGAAGAACGATCTATCTCCTTCTTCGTCACTATCACAGTCTGAAAAAACTTCGCTATGGCTAGAATTAGAAATACACTCCTTGTCGACTAAAGTGGTGCTTGATTCGTTTCCAGAGTTATTAGAATTTTCACTATGTGCAAATGTATTTTTAATATTTATATCCTCATCTGCATTTTTAATGATAGATATAATGTTTGATTTACTTTCGTTATCATTTTCACTGCTAATGAGATCTTTATCGATGCATTTAGAAGTTTCCTCTGGAACCTCAAGATGATGAGACTTCAAGGTTTTGTCAAGTTTTAATTCCCACGTTAAACTTTGCTGTTTTTTGAAAGGAGAATAGCTGCATACTAATTTTTCTTCAATGAATGTTGTTTGTAAGGAAGTGTTAGCAAAATTTAACCTACGTTTAGCGTTATCACAGACTGTTGGTTGAGTGTTACCTTTGTTTATTGAAGTCTCTGCCGTTTCGCAGCTGTAATGTGAAATTTAAAACAGTTTTATCATCTTTAAAATATTAATGACCAAAAATTACTCACCAAATAAAGAAAAAATACATTTACAAATATAATTTACATTTTGCTTCAAGTGCACAAGTTAAAATGATGTGATTTTTCTTCTATTAATTATAAAGTTATAATTAGAGTTCGGGGTTTTCGTCAGCTAGTCACAGAAGTGTTCGTCGTAAACAAATAAAAGAACAGGTAGGTATAAATAAAAATAAATAAATTTGCGTATTTTATCAGCGTAAGGTCGTTTTTTATCCCTTGGCGTTTTCGACATAATTAGAATATTAAAACACGTATATATGAAGCAAACGCGAAACCAATAACTGCCGTTATTACCGGTTTCGTATGGAGCGCTGTAGCAAAACGCCGACGCGACGGCTATGATCATCCGACCGAGTCCCGAACTCTAGTTATAATAATTCAAATACGGTTTTATTACATCGTATTTGTTAAGTATTTTGGCAGATGAACATTTACTGTTAGCATTATTATTTTTTCTATTTATATTAGGTTTACTAACAAAACATTAATATGAATTGATGCAGTTATATTTATGTTAAACTAATATGAACGGTGACCTAATCTATGATAAATAAGATTGGAAAGGGTAGGATAAATGTAATTAAGTTCTATGGAAAACTTATATACACCAGCAAGTTTCAAATTTTCATTATAATTAGAGATCGGATTACCAAGAGGATTTTCACTTCTCTGTCTTTGTGACACTCTCTTCAAGGTATTGTCTAAATATCAGTTTTGATGAGTTTCTCTTAATCCTTGTAGAGGTAGATGAGAAGAAGTTATGATTTATCGGAATTGAAATTCGATAAAAATTGAAAGGTTACATCTACATTTTGATATTTTGATTTGTTTAGTAAATACATGGCATTTTCCCTTTTCCATCGTTCTGGATAATATTGAATAACATATTTTTGTAGCGATGTTTCTTTATTCAGTTTTTTGCATAGAATTCAGTGGTGTCCGTGATATTTGTGTACCACCAGTTTTTCAGTTACAACTAAAACATATTTTTTTATAAACGAATACCTTCTGTTGAATTTTGCAACTCAATAAAATTTTGAAATGATGCATAACATTTATGTGAAGGAAAATCTTTTAAGATATAAACATGGGCGTAGCCAAGGGGGCAGGGGGGCACAGCCAATCCCCTAATTCTTGCTGCATGCTGTAAGTTTAGAAAATTACTTACTTTATTACTGGCCATTCATTCTGTATAATAGTAATAATAATAATATCCCCTCATTCTAACCACGAAAATTAGCCCAGAAGTCGGAGACTTGTGCGGGAGAGGAGGCGGCATATTATTATTATTAAGCAGGCCGCATTTGCGCCCAGGAACAACTTATGTTGGTAGGCCCTAACCACCATTCAGGTCAGGAATGAGGGGAACCTGGAAAACCTCATTAACTAGGGGGGTGGTACAGTTTTAATTAATATAAAAATTTAAACAAAAATAAGTATATTATTTTATTTGTTTAGATAATTGAGGCGTTTAGTGCAAAACAGTCAGATTGAATCACTTTAGATCACTGTTTGCTTTTGACTGTTCGGTAGGAACGCTTTTGTACTAAATTCTTGGTTTAGTCATATATTCTTGGTATTTCTAAAACCATGATTTCATATACCATACCCTTTGTTCAATAAACTGGTCCATATGTAGATAATAAAAATTATTTTAATGCTACTCAACTGTTTCTTGATATATGCTCTCAATGTGTCCATTTTATTAACAAGAGAAAAAAAATAGAATGGCACTTTAAATTATACTTATCACAAGTTGAGTCCCAAAATGGTAATTTTTTTTGTATAAGTACTTGGATATCGAAAATTGTGTGTGAGGTGGGTACCAAAACAGCTCACGAATCAACACAAAACCAACAGAATCACTTTTTAAATGGAATTTCTTGAGTACTTCAAACCGGAAGGTGAAGAATTGCAAAACTGTGTTTTGGGACGGAAAAGGGGTTTTTCTCATTGACTTTTTACCCTAGGGGAAAACAATTAATGCTGTGCGGTAATAAGAAACCCTCAAAACAGTAAGGAGGAAAATACTGAACAAAAGAATGGGAATGTTAACGAAGGCAGTGTGTTTATTGCACGACAGTGCATGTTCCCAAACGGCCAACGTCACAAAGCAATTTTTGGATTTATTTGCCTGGAACATCATCAACCACCCTATTCACTGTTCTAACCCGGCACCTTTTGATTTTCATATTTTTTCTTCTCTGAAGGTGTTTATGGGTGGAAAAAGGCTTTCTACGGACGATGAAGTCCACAGTGTCATGAAACAATAAGCTCAAGAGGAGGTGGGAGATTTTTTTAACGAAGGTATTGAGGTTGAAGGCGACTACGTAAAAAAATAGTGTTTGATGTACCTTTCTGAATATGTAAATTTTTCATATACTGCCGTTACGATTTTTTAAAAATTGAGTAGTCTTACTTTGCAGATATGCCTTGTATCATAATCATTCAAAAATAAATTTTATGCACCTTTATAAAAATGTAATTGAACACTAAAAAATATGTTTGAATGATAACTGAAAAATTTAATGTTACAGAAAAATATCGCACATGAACATGAAATCTGTGCAAATTTGATTAAAACTAACTATCAATAAATTTTATTAGATATTTTAAGTACTTCTTGTCTACTTCTTCAAAATTAGCCTACTTTGAATAATTTAAAAATAACTTTTAAGGGCCCCACAGACATCATTCAATTCGCGCGAATTGGGCCTCATGAATCTGTACGAACGTGCCAGACACGCAGTGTGTGGAGAAAAAAGTGGTACGGTTTCACCGTCGTGTAAAATCTGTTTCGGTTAGGAACGTTGCCTTTCTCGGTTAGCGCGATTTGATCCGTATTGCACGAATGGAAGGAAGTCTGTGGGGCCCTTAAGTATAATGTTATAAAGTGATAAAGTCCGATCTCCACCTATGAATCCTACGATATGTGTATGTATGTATTTACATATGTTAAGCAAAGCAACATCACTAACTACAACACTCCAAACCTTATTTTTCAAACGTACAAACTTGAAAGTATGATAGTAAATAGATGCAATGGTCTCAAAAACTCCTGTTAAAAAAATTTGTAATATCTGAAGCATTAAATTAGCTGCAAGCATTGTTTCAGTTCAAGTAGGTGCAGCAGCATTTTTTTAACAAAAGTATTTGTATAACTTGACAATATGCTTTAAAGCATACAAAAAGCTACCCCACAAACTTTATTTGACTCACTTTTTTTTTGTGTTTTGTGATACCAGATGTTTGTCAGCTGAAAAATTGAAATGTATGTGAATAAAACTATCAAACAAAATTTGTTGCTACTCAACTAATAATGAGTAATTGATAGAACATTTTTAAATGACTATTTGGTACAGACAATTTTAAAATTTTGATTAAGTTTCGAAAAATACATGTTTCTACATTTAATCTACTTACAAGGATAATCCTGACTCTTCGGACCTGGGGAGCTGCAAAATGTGATGGGTAAAGCGGAATACCGAAATAAATTTGATGTAGATTCCTTTTTTATTAAAGGTTTCTTGTGTTTCAGTGTACCAATTTCGTCTTCGGAAGAAGAACTGGAGTCTACTGTTCCATCCAAAAAAACACACTTTTTCAACTTTGAGTTAGTATTCACATTTTTTTTCTTAAAATTTCTATTGATGTCGCTACTAATATAAAGCGATTTGCATAAATTTTTGACAATATTTTCTTCACATTCTGGGTTTGATTTATTTTCATTTGAATTTCTATGTACATATATCTTTTTGAGTTTTTTATTTTTTAATTCTTTTTCAGGTTTCACATGGGTATCTTTAATATCTTCTGCTTGTTTACTACCTGAATTATTTATGCTACTTCCTTCCTTAAACTTGTCACAACCATCTTTTGTTGATGTATTGTATTTGTTATAAATGGGTTGTTTAAGTTGTGAAATGTGTTTGTCCAATTCCTTTTTGATCAATTTTATAGTTTCTACTATCTGAATCAGTGACTGACTTTTAATTTCGTTAATTAAATTTTCATCATCAACACTCGTTAAGTATTTGGAAGAAAATATGTAAAAATGTTTGTCATTATCAGCATCTATTATTTCTCGTGAGAAATATATTTGATTCAGCTGTTTATCAACTTGAGGCGTTATATCTTTAATTACAAGATTTTGGCAATTTCTCACTGTATTGTTTTCTGTAGAAATGTTATCTTCCATATAATTATTACTATTTTTTAATAAAACATATAAATTATTTGAAAATGCATCATCATTATTTCCCAAAATTTCTACTGAATTATTGACTCCGTTTGTACCATCTTTATTTATCTGAGTAGTCTCTTCCAGGTCTAACTCTTTCTTTATTTCCTGTTTAAAATCGGTTTTATTATTATTATTATCATCTGTTATTTTACTAAATTCGATTTTTATAAACTTTTTGAGGATCTCTTCATTTTCAATTCTAGCGAATTTCTCTGTAACCTCGGTTACTTCTGGATATACATTTTTATTATAAACATACAGAAATGTTTCCTTTGTGGGATACTGAAGAGTTAAGTGTAAATTTGGGTCAATATAGTTTTTTGTTTTCAACATAATGTCAGAAATAATATTAATTTTGGTATCTTCACTTGCCCCCATTGTGCTTTGTGATATAGATTTTCCTATAAGCAAAAGTTAAATCTGATTTAAAATAACCTATTTTTGATGCAATAATACATGTAAGACATAAGTAACTGTTAAATTTCCTAAATGGGTGAAAATTGGAGTTCCAATTTTTTCAACCAATTTTGGTGAATTTTAGTGACTTTTAATATTTAGTAAATAGTACCAATTTAGTTACGTTATATAATTTTGACACTTGTTTTTATTATTTGCGCGAACAAATAAGGGTGCGACATCTATTATATTATTCGAGCTATTGCTCTTTCGTTGAATGTGATTAGCTGTTCCTGCCACGTATATATAGAGGTGATCAGTAGTGAACCAATCACGCTCGACGAAAGAGCAATAGCATGTACCTTCATAGCAGCTATCTCTTCCCTCGCCTATCTCCACATACTTTAAACGCTCATAAAAAATGTATATGGCAGTTTAGTTTTACTAGGACTGTCAATTAATTTTTTTGTAAATTCAAGATTTTATTGTGAAAAATTGTGTACAATATTATTTTTATTTATTTATTTATTTATTTATTTATTTATTTATTGATGAACAATCTACAGATCGCAATGATCCAATTACAGACTGTTATTTATTATAAAATATTTGGCCTAAGATGTACTAATCTAAACATATAAAACAAAAAAAAAACAGATAAGATAGAGAAAAAAAACAGGAAAAAAGGACATACTTAATGACAGACTTATAAGTTAGTTACGCTAAGCTAATTGACCAATAACAGCATCAGTACTCAAACAAGATTTTTAACAAAAACTTTAAATGTATCACCATATATATCACACTTATTCTGCAGTAAGTTATATTTAAGGCACATGTTGATTAAATTTTGATTTTTCGAAGTATTGTCCATCCCTAGTCACTACTTTTTCCCTTTGCTCGAATTGCAGCCGTTTTTCCTTCAATGCACAGCTCAGACACATCAATTGTGTTCAATCAATGCTGTCAATGTTGATGCATGATCAGACAAACCCCATTATTTTACATTTAACATAAATTCATCTGTATCTGTATCGAAATCACCACTTCTATCACTTAGAACATTGATGGAGTATGTTCACTAAAAGTTTTCAGCAGCACTTGATGACTTTCAGCAGCACTTATCTTTAAATTAAACAGGAAAAGTACAACTTTTCACAAATGGTGTTTGGTTGGCCCGTAATTTAATATCGTTGGAGTGGAGAAAAAATATGGTTACACTTCAGCAAAATGACACAATAAAAAGTGAAGCCTAATGGCAAAGCTTTGACATGAATATAGTTACAGAACTGTCCGATGAAATATAGTTACGTTATGTCATCTATTGTAAGTAATTACATACCTCAAAATTAATTCACAGTTCTAGTATACAGTAGTGTAACAAATCAAAAGACATTTCCAAGAAGGAAAAATCTACAAAAATACGAATAATCCAATCAATAAACCTGTAATATAACAATAATGTTAAAGTGGCACTAATATATCTGTGGAAGAGGGAGCTTCCCCTGTTTTACAACAAATACCACAAGTGATGCAATTCCTAATAGCCTAATGAATATGAAAGGTTATGGTGTGGTGTGTATGATGTGTATATGTGTCATCAATATAGTGTTTCTTTAGCACTGAATGTATCGTTATGTATAACGATACATAACGACTAGAGCAATAGTGCAAAGTAATGTTTGTGAATGTTTTTGAACAATTTTTGTTGAGATAAAATTTCAAGATCCCTGCATCTCTTTCTTGGAATTAACCGCATTCGACACCCGAGGTATGTAGAAAAACATTGGCAGCACGTAATGTTCACTATAGCAGCTTGCAGTGCATAGGTACTGTGTTTTGCAGTTACTTTATTGGTTTATTATTTTCTTGTAATTCTATCTCAACATATATCCTATGGCCTGTATATAGTGTCTATAAAGAATTTAACATTATGTCCAGTGAATGTAATTAATTTTAAAATATTTAACCCTCCATCCAAGTTCTCTAATGATTATGTACAATACCCATGCATTATAGACAAGGACCAAATAGTCATATTATTCATAATCGCACCCCCGCAAAAAAAGAGTCACAAGTCAAAAAACGTCCTTAATGAGTTAAATATGCAGCAAGATTTAAAATTACTAGTTCTTCCTCCCACAAAAGCGTCATATTTTTATTTTGAACTATTACTCGCTAGATGGTAGAAGTGACACTTGTATTTTGTGGAAGGTAGGAGTTAATTATAGTATATTATTCAACGAGCGTATAATGATGGGTATTATTCACGAGGTGAAGTTTACGACCACGAGCCGCAGGCGAGTGGCCTAAATCACCGGGTGAATAATAGCCATTATACGGGAGTAGAATACTATACTTTATCCACGACTACTAAATATCTTTGTTGAAGTTTTTTTTTGTTTTTAGTTCGTTTTTTAACACAATTTAACACAAAATATCAAAACACTGAGAAATCTATGCACACAAACAATAATGTTGACAGGTTTGAGTCAAATTTGTTTTGTTTTAAAAGCTACTTAGATTTATGAAATGTTTCGAAAAACATGGTATGTTAAGAAACAGATATACGACACGCAGAAACGAAGTCGCTGATGGCTCAGTGTAGATGCTCTTTCCCTTCCAACCGCGGGTCCCGGGTTCAAATCTTGTCTAGGAAAATTCACTTTTTAATTTTTTTTTTTTTATATGTACAGCACTGAATTGAAAATATTTAGTGATTTACACGATAAAATTTTAAAAACCGATTGATTGTAGCAGAACAATATAATATTATAGCTAAATCAAGGAAGCATCTGACAGTAGTGATTAATGACTCATTAATCACGGCAGTATATTAGAGTAATAATAAGGTCGAGCAAACAGACGTATAATGGGTACATTATACAATAGTCGCGGATAAAATACTTTAACACAGTTTTTCTCAAAACCATTTTTTTTGAGTTGCGACTCCTTTCTAGCGGAGGTGCGATATTTACATTCTAAAGTAACACACTTTTAGTAAGTCAAGGATAAAACAAGCAAATCCATCTAAACTATAAAAATGTTGAATTACAAGGATTCCTTTAATTTTTCGCAGTGAAAGATCACAGAAAACGATTTTGTAAAAATACTCGATAATTATGATCAATTCATGTGTTAATAATTCCATAAAAGCGCTTCGTGGGGTGTCATTATGTTTATAGTATCATACGCTAATTTCTGTATATTCAACAAGCGTGTAAAGACAAAAAAAATTTAATGATAAAGATAGGAATTAAAAATATGCCTTTTTTCTGAATGTATTGTCAGTTTGTAAACTATCACATCCTGGAAAAAACCTTGTATAATTGGTACATTGTTACTAACTTGCTTAGATTTTCTAAAACCCTCGTCATAAAAGATTGCTATAAATTCACTGTAATTTACACAACACCCTCCCCCTCTAAAGTATGGCAAACAAACTACAATTAATACTTACGATAGTTGTTCCCAGGAATAACTCTAAATATGGGGTTCCAATTTTCTGATAACATTATACAAATTTTATGTTCTTTGTCATGAATCTTTTTCATCATCCTGACAAGTTGATACCTTACTCTAGCTCTTTTAATTTGATATTCCCAGCTCTTTATCTGAGCTAGCGTCTTCTTTGTTGTTTTTGTTTTCCATTTTCGTACATACTTTCTTTTCTGCCGCATTTTTAATATTTCTTTTACCACGTCAGATTTACTTTCTTCGGCAATATCTTCAGCAGGAGTATTATCTTCTTCAACATTCTCAACTTTGACTTGGTAAGCATCTTCGCGTTTGACTTCATTAGCATACTCAAGTTTGACATGATTATTAATGGTTGTGAAGGGAAAATCTGCATTTGACTCAAAGTCAAAATGGTCAGATAAAAGGGGCATATTCCTGCCTTTCTTAACAGCATCTATTCTTATTAATTGAACGTAAAGAGCCTTTTTTACTAGTTTTTGTTCCTTTTTGATATATTTGGATTCATCGTCAAGGGACTTTTTGAAGGATCTTGTTATTCTTCTATCACATACATT
Organism: Anoplophora glabripennis; assembly: GCF_000390285.2. Lineage (NCBI taxonomy): Eukaryota > Metazoa > Arthropoda > Insecta > Coleoptera > Cerambycidae > Anoplophora > Anoplophora glabripennis. Next base: position 33,760 of record NW_019417430.1, on the reverse strand, counting down.
ATTAAAAACAAACAGTTCGTCGTAATTCTATAATAAATATACATTATTATTTACTTAGAATAAAAGTCAAAGATCGCTATTTACCTCTAATTTTACCTCAATTTCATTATCACATTCTCCATCTAGCTGTGGAATTAAAGTAGTATTACACAAATCATCATCACTGTCTTCTTTTTCTAGAATAATTTTTCTTGGAGTCGTGACAGATTCCAATGGCATACTTAAATCAAATTCCTTATCTTCATAACTTTCTTTAACAACCTGTGATAAAATACTGTCTTCTTCCATGTCTTCTTTAGCTTTAGCCTCTAAGCAAAAAAAATAAAGGATTTAATGCTACATGTCAACATTGAAGGAGCCGTTTATTCATCCAAAACTTTAGAAAATTTTTTTATATAAACCTTTGCTCTATATCTAAATATTTTCTGAACAAATGAAACTATTGGAATGGAATTTTATATGCACAATATGTGTGCAGTGATTCTACTTCCCTATTCAGACATTTCCCCAACTTGTTCCATATTTTTTACTTCAGGTTGTACAGTACTTACTCTCAACTTCAGATATCGGGGAAACCAGTGATTTCTCAAAAAATTGTTTATACAGGGTATAACAATTATATGTACAAAAATAAAGGACTATTTTCATCAATTAAATTGAAGAATATTTTCTTATATACACTTGAAATCATCTTTTTGAGATAGTGTTCTGTGAAAAAAAATGTTATATCTCCAAATATCCCCTTAATTGAAACTATTAAAAAAGTTTCCACATGAAAAAATTAAGTCTCAGCTTCCAGTGATATAAATGAGCTATACTGGTTACATCTTCCTTAAAAATTATGGCTTGTTACTAGAAAAAAATTGTTATTTTTTTAAATGCGATACACAAAATTTATCCAAGCCACATCCACTGCATGTTTTGATATGTCTCCGTATTCTTTTATCCTCAAAGATTCCTATCTTCTGATAAATTTGTCAATTTTTTTTAATATTATATTTAAAATGCCTGTACATATTTTAAAAATGAGGTATACAAGGGCAAATGTTTATAAAAGAAAGTATTCTTGATTACGAATGAGAAAAATGCTGTTTACTGCTAGACACTTGGTATGCATAATTTTAAATTTATTTAAACACATCTATACATAAATTGCTAATATGTTCCAAAATAGTAAAAACTATGTAACAGGATAATTTTTATTCAAAACAGAATTTGAAATTTAAAAATGATAAAATAAATAACTTTTTTGAGTAATGTGTCATATTGCAGAAAATATGGAAATAGAAAAAAAACATCTTTTTTTAAATTTAAAATTTTTAAATTATTTTTAAGTATCAGAATTTTGCATCAAATCAAACAAACGAACATCACAAAGCCAGATTTTTGTTTATAAATGGAACAACAACTATTTCTAATAATAAGGAAGATATGGCCAAGTTGTGCCATATCTCTTTTACTATAAAAGATGGACTCATATATGCTATTTTATGACCTGACCCAAGCACAACCACCATGTTGGGAATTGTTGGAAGTTGGGAATTCAAAAGTTTCCTACTATTTTTGTTAATAACGGCTGGAGAAACAGTATTATCTCTACACACAAATAGTTCCTTAGAACAAATTATTGATGGTGCATTACTAATCCATTGTTCACTCGAAGCACATAATTGTGAACAATTAAAAAGGTAGCTATGTCACGAACGTCCACAAAAAGGAAATAGAAAAGAGTTGACTGAGAGGTTATAGGCATCTGTATTCTTATTACGTAAACAATAATTAAAATTAAATACAATTAAAATGAATAGTTATTGTAATTTAGTTTTAGTTAACTAAAAATAAATTCTTGGTACTGGCAAAATTGTTGAAAATCAATATTCAAGTTAATCGCGAGTTTTATTGAATAAATAATTTAATGCTTTGAAGCAAAACATGAAATTTGTTATTATATATATGATCATGTATGTTCGGATACTACTTAATATGAAAAAATTAATGTTTACAAAAAAACGGTACAAAAAAGATGGCCGATATTGACGCATGTGCATTAAAAAAAGTTTTGATGAAAATGCCTATTAAACCTTATATCACTGTAAAAAAGCAATATAGAATTCCCTGATTTTTCTAGGTTTTTCCTGACATAAAAAAAAAACACTTGTAGTTCATTTTTACATACCAATTGGTGTTTATGCATTAAAGTTTTTCTAGACTAGACTTCATAATCCTTTTTTAAACCCAAAAATCGTTTTATAAAGGCCTGCACATACAAACCCGGGAATGTAAGCAGTGGTGGTAGCAATGGTAGTGGCGTTATTCGAATTGAAACATATTAAAGGCCTGCATATACTTACGCAGTAATGTAAGCTGTGGCGGTAATGTTATTCAAAATGAAACATATTAATGCAGCGGCATTTCTGATAACCTGTTTCCATTTTTATAAAATCATTAGCAAGCGGCCCATTACCGTTTAAAATGATTGTTGAAATTGAAGTTTTGCTCTTTATTTAGGATTTTTGCTATTTCATCTCATGCTTCATTTTTAAGACGGACATTTTTATAATGAAGATGAGACAAATCATACAATACACTATGGCTTTTTACACAATCTAGGGGTCGGCAAATAACTTTAGTTGGGGTCCGGTTACTTTTAAAAAATGTTAACGAGGTCCAGAAAAAAATTCATATTACCAAATTTTTATTTTAATTTGCACTCAAATTTAATATGCTTACTAACCATTGAGAACTCAAATCAGTCACACAATTGTAAAATACTAGAAAAAATTATAAGGGTGGCACTCAAACGTAAAAAATATATTTTTAATAATTTATTTGAGTAGTTTATACTTTCAAAAAATTTTTGGCAGTGCAGTATTTTATCTGGACCGTGGTTGGTCAGTTGCCGACCACAACAAGTGGCATCTTACCACTACCACATGGTAGAACGTTACAAAGACCGCTCATAACGCTGACAAGCAATGACATAATTATATGTTTCGACCCATTTGTTTCTGTACGTCACATTTAAATGCCACCGCCATCGTTACTGTCACCGTTTACATTACCGCGTATGTATGTATGTGTAGACCACAATCAGTTTTTTCTTTCAAGAACCCAGGGCCGGCTTTCACAAAACTGTCAGTTGCAATCATGAAATTCCTTGAACTTTCAAGGATACTTTCAAAATTCCCTGACTATTCCCTGTTTTTATGAAGAATAATGAATTCCCTGACCTTTCCCGGTGTTCCCGGTTTTCCAGGCCGCTACAAACCCTGTAAAAATATACAGGGTGTCCCATTTTTATAATTTTCTCTTTCTATACTTTACACCCCACATACCGGTTATTTTTGGAAATAGAATGAAATTGAAACAAACGTTGCAAGAAGCACAGAATATCAAATTGATCAAATGAACATCGCAAACCTGTTTAAAGTAAACCAACTTTTTTTTTAAAGAAACATCCTGCATAATTTTAGATATTTATATATTTTCTTACGATTACAAATTTGAGCTAATTACTTGATGGGGTGCAAAATACAGACAAACACACTGTTGCCAAAACCTTGTTTCAATATTTTCATTTGCTCAAAACATATTTAAGGACATAGAATATAACTTGTCACAAAAACAATGAGATTTCCAGGGCAAATGTTTATATAAAATATTCTTATGGTTGGACGAAGAAAACAATGCCTTCATTTATGAAACGCTGCACTGTATAACTTGAAAATTTAAAAATTTATCCAAATTATATAATTATACAAATTAATAGAACAAAAAAATGCATTCATTCATTAATCAATCACCTAGGTTTTGCAAAATATTTAGTAAAGCTTGTGCCTCTTCATCCATAGTTACATCTAGCTCGCCAGATATACTAGTATCATTTACATCTGGAGAAATTAACGTTTCATTTAAACTTAATTCTAAATCTGATGGAGTCTGTGAATCTATCATTGACGCATTTTTTATATCCAAATTTTCAGGAGTTTCGACAGGATATACAGACATACTTAAATTTTGATTAGTTACATTCTTATCTGTAGAGATAATGGCTAATCTTTCTAGTAAAGCTTGTTTAAATACTATATGAGACTTTGTTGGTTCCAAGTTAGTATTTTTCAATTCCAACAAATGTTCTATTTGGGATGTTTCTCCTTTGTTCCTGCGTCTTTGCATTTCATCTGCCCACAAGGCTGCTATTCCAGGGTTTACTCCTATGTTCCCCGAAGCCACCTCCAATCGATTTAATATGTGTTCAGCTAATGCATCAGCTTCAATCTCACAAACTGACATTTTTTTTACTGTTGCTGGTAACATTAGTTCAGAACTTATATTAGAACTCATCATATTTGGATCTGTCCTATATTTCATTTCAGATAATAACAAGTTACTCATACCATGAAGATTATAATCAATCATAAACTGTAACACAAATGGTAGATGTGTTTCATGAGGTTGGTAAATTTTACCCAATGTTGTTTCATTCATTAAAAGATCACTTACTCTTCTAATTAATAATGGATTGTAAAGGTGAATTTTAAAAAACTGGTGCTTTTTATTGTGATATCCATACATTGGTCTGAAAAGGACATAAGCTGTGTAGATTTGATCCAGAATACCCTTGGCAAATTTTAGTGTATTGTACAATTTTTATGGTTATTTTTTTAGGCATATATATACAGGGTGTCTTAATGCATCTACAAGACTAAATGTTATTATAGGGTACCAATTTCTCCAAAACTATTGACTGCACGTGCACTCATGTTTGTATAACCTTTTACTTTAAAACCACATACTTATTAAGACCAAGTATACAGAAATATAATCATCAAAATCGTACGAAGCAAATTTGATATGGGTATTCTCAATTAAATCTAAAGATCCTGTAAGTATTGATTGGTTTTTTGAAATTAAAACAATTATTTTATTAAAAAAAATTACATGTTACAGCAACAACCTATTCTGAATTAGACAGTGTCATAAACAAAATAAAAATGTGGCATCTAACAAAATATACAGGGTGTCCCATTTTAATGTCCCACCCCAAATATCTCGAAACCCGAGCAGAATGAGGAAAAATGTTTTAGACAAAAGTTATAGGGTTTGAAGGGGGACATACGATGGTGACCTTGAAAATGACCTTGGAGTCGATTTTCAAGGTCAAACGAGGGTCAACTTCGATTTTTCAAATTAAAACCCCTATTTTTATTATTGCAGGATCGTATTCTACGGAAAGAAATACAAACTTTTTGCAGGAAACTTTTTTTTCAAAAATGCATTTTTTTCCGAGTTTTTCACGAATTTCGTTCGTCATGTTGTTTAAAGTGTCAGATGGATCCTGGCTGGGATTCATGCATTACTCGCTGCCTGAGTCTTTAATGCTCGAGAGCAGGGCAACGGAACTTATCAAATTATCAAATTTTTTAATTGTTCGGTACGATCCAATAATCAGCATTACCGCGAGAGCGAAGAGACCGAGCGAGAACGTGCCATCGCGCAACTCCCGGGCCCCTACCGCATGTTCGAAGACGCTTGAAGATTACATGAGCAGGGAGCTGCGGCAGGAGAGGCTCGCTACCCCATCTGCCCCTACCGATCGCGCTGCTGCTGGAAAATAGAAAAACAGAAAATAACACAAACTTGACAAATCAAATCAACACACATGAGACTGCTAGAGTTCTCTGAGGAGAGGAACGGGGGCGTGCGTTCCCCTCGATTTTTTGGCAGCAATTTTATCCTTGTCTTGAACTGTTCCTCTCACACCTTTGATTTTATCAGGTGAAAATTGTTTGCAGCTATTCAAAATAATAGAGAAACACACGCGCCCCCTCTTCACTTTGTCCAGACGATCCTTATGTGTGTTAATCATCCCCTTTTCAGGACCAATCGATGACTTTTACGAAGAAAAACGTATCTTCATCTACTTGAACATACAAATACGTTTTTCGTCGTAAGGGTCATCGCATTGATGTGCTGAATCCTATCGGCAACCTCCACGTGGTGTACATCGGGAAACACTAATGCCGAGGGTAACACATGAATCCCAGCCAGGATCCATCTGACACTTCAAACAACATGACGAACGAAATTCGTGAAAAACTCGGAAAAAAATGCATTTTTGAAAAAAAAGTTTCCTGCAAAACATCTGTATTTTTTCCGTAGAATACGATCCTGCAATAAAAAATAAGGGTTTTCATTTGAAAAATCGAAGTTGACCCTCGTTTGACCTTGAAAATCGACTTCAAGGTCATTTTCAAGGTCACCATCGTATGTCCCCCTTCGAACCCTAAAACTTTTGTCTAAAACATTTTTCCTCATTCTGCTCGGGTTTCGAGATATTTGGGGTGGGACATTAAAATGGACACCCTGTATAAAAATTAAAAATTCTACAAATATTTGCCAGATTTTTCAGTAGCTAAATACAACTAAATTTACATGGAAATACTTACATTCCTGATACAAGGGATATTTTATAAATATGCTGTGCATTCGAAGAACCCTGATTTAGAGAAATATTTATAGCTTTATCAATGGTTATTGCCATTTTATACATTAAACTGTTAACATCTTCAGTTCCATCATAAGGTATGTACAGATAAGGAAAAACGCCATGAATATGAAGACAAATTTTTTCACCTTAAAAAAAAATGTACACATTCATAAAAAATTAATTATTGGTTTCAGTAAATAGGTACATACATACATAGTCTATAGGCAGGCAAGTACATAGAGAATATTATTTAGAAACTTATCAACAAATTTATTTGACTATAATATAGCAGTATCAGGAATTATATTTTCATACTGTTTACTGATATCAAATTAGGAGATAGATTGATAGATAGATAAATTATGTTAAGAATAATAAGATAATTTTTCAAAGTTTCCTGCTTTGAAAAACTTATTTGACATAACTTATGTGGGTAATTTTTTTATATTATTATCATTATTAGAGCTACAGAAAAATTAATTTTAAGTAAAACATTCTTAAAATGTTTTAAATGTAGTCATTTGTTAACAAATGTTTTTAATAAGTTTGCTTCATTCGGAAACTGTCAAAATGATGAAAGAGCACTTTATTTATTGTAAAATTAAGCGAAGAAAAATAATGTTTGTTCATTAAATGTACATACATACTAAAATTTGACAAGGGTGTTCTAGATGATCAAATCTGAACATGTTTTTAACAATAAACTATTATATGTTAATAATTTAGTTGTTTTTAAAGTTCGATAAGAAAGTCGAACCACCCTGTAAAGAAAATTAATTTTTCTTTTCTTAAATAAACTTTTGAAGCTAAATAATTTTTCTACCTATAAATCAGAAGTGTATACATACGTATGTACATACATGTATAATTTTAAATTTCTGTATCAAGAAATATAAACATACCAGTTTCAGTGGAACCAAATAATCTTATAATTGGAACTTGATTAATAGCAGACCCTCTAAATTCTGAGTACATCACATCTAATCCTTGTGTTGGTGTAGACATGTAGGAATCAAGAATAATTATTCTTATGGGATAGGTATTCATGATTAATGAAATAAAATTTTGTACGATGGGACAGTTTTATATATAAAAATTAAATACTAACTGGAAACAATGTATTAATTTTAGCGTATTAAATGGAAATCGGAAAGAAAACATTTTAAAATAAATAAGTAGGTTAGAAAAACACAAAAAATTGAAAATGATGAATGGTTTTTCTTCTTCTTCCTTTGGCCTTCGTCCATTAGACATTTAGTCACAAAACATATAATACATTAGCCACTCGGACCGACAGAACCGACACATTACGGACCCGTAGGACGCCCCGACGTTATCGACATTGCCCTCTTAAAACCNTGTTTTTAATAAGTTTGCTTCATTCGGAAACTGTCAAAATGATGAAAGAGCACTTTATTTATTGTATAATTAAGCGAAGAAAAATAATGTTTGTTCATTAAATGTACATACATACTAAAATTTGACAAGGGTGTTCTAGATGATCAAATCTGAACATGTTTTTAACAATAAACTATGATTATATTTTAATAATTTAGTTGTTTTTAAAGTTCGATAAGAAAGTCGAACCACCCTGTAAAGAAAATTAATTTTTCTTTTCTTAAATAAACTATTGAAGCTAAATAATTTTTCTACCTATAAATCAGAAGTGTATACATACGTATGTACATACATGTATAATTTTAAATTTCTGTATCAAGAAATATAAACATACCAGTTTCAGTGGAACCAAATAATCTTATAATTGGAACTTGATTAATAGCAGACCCTCTAAATTCTGAGTACATCACATCTAATCCTTGTGTTGGTGTAGACATGTAGGAATCAAGAATAATTATTCTTATGGGATAGGTATTCATGATTAATGAAATAAAATTTTGTACGATGGGACAGTTTTATATATAAAAATTAAATACTAACTGGAAACAATGTATTAATTTTAGCGTATTAAATGGAAATCGGAAAGAAAACATTTTAAAATAAATAAGTAGGTTAGAAAAACACAAAAAATTGAAAATGATAAATGTTTTTTCTTCTTCTTCCTTTGGCCTTCGTCCATTAGACATTTAGTCACAAAACATATAATACATTAGCCATTGTCTTAGAATGATAAACGTTAAATTATAGTATAAACATTGTTTATATATATAAACAATGGTATAAATAATCTACTAGTACTATATAACTCTTCTTCTTCTTCACGTTTTGGGTCTTATTCATAGACCTTATAGAGATCTATGGCCTTAATAAAAACTGATAGATGATAGATGTTGGTAAGTCCCTTAGAGCATAATTATATGGAGGAAGCAACGCGTCTTAAAAGTATAGAGGCTGTAGAGAAAAAAAGCAATAATTTGAGTACATTCCCTTTCTCTCTCTAATTGGTGAAGACGGACAAGAATTGTATATCAATGGGCGCATTCAGGGAACTTCAGCGCTGCAGCGCTTTGACGTAGCGGTTACTTGAATAAACAAAATGCGGCCAGTTCTCTCAGTTCCTAGCGGGCAGCCGACCNTGAAACCGTTGATGACACTGACACATCAACACAAAAATAGCAAATTGTTTACTCAGCAAATTTGTTTCCGATTTACCAGGAGCAACTATGATGTTGGCGAAGTATTCCCATACTTATCAATTTAAGGAGGACATCCTCAAACAAATCGTGTTAGATTGTGTTCAAAGGAAAGTGGGAACTACTTTCAAAATATTCTTTATAATATTTTTACTTTAAAATAACGTTATGTTGTAGTATTACATTCGAAATTACAGTACGTAGTATTAAATTAGATATTATTACTTAAATCAGACACTTAAAATAATTTTATTTGTTACATAAAGAATACTAAATAAATTTATTAAAATTACTTTACGAAAAAGGCGTTTTTTTTTTGCTATTACAGAATGGTGTGTTGATGTGTTACTGCAACCATTGGCGCTGTAAAATTTCCGAAGTTTGTTTTTCTTAAATCGCGTTTATCGAAAAAATACAAGAGAGAAAAATGTTTGGTTTTAGTTGTTACGTTCGAAAATGTAAATAAGATATGTATTTTCATACAGAGTGAAAAATTCTTTGGAGTAATATGTTGCATGTAGTCGACAGCAGCGCCTCTGGTGGATATATTTAAACAATATTAATTTAAAGTATGTGTCCGCACTGGACAAATGTCTGTACCAAATATAAATGATTTACGCCACATCGTTCAAGATAAATTATTGAAGGAAGTATTGGTTGACTCTACAACATTCAAGACCCTGTAATTCCCCAGGAGTGCAACTTTTGTCTAAGGTGTACTTAGTTCATTCGCCTTATTTTATAGTCTCTGATCAAATCTCTGTTAACTCTCAATATATTGCATTACCACATATACAATGTTTATCAGAAAAAATTAAATTTATTTTATCCAAATACAATATTTCTGTTGTCCATAAATCACTTAACCAATTAAAAAAATTATTCACGCCTCTGAAAAGTAAAACTCCTGTTTTAAAAAATTCACTTGTTGTATACTCTATTCCATGTAATGGTTGCAATGGTCAATAGATAGGTACGACTTCACAAAATCTAGAAAACCGATTAAAAGGTCATAAATATACAAAAAACTGCTCATCAGCTCTTAATAAACACATAAAAGATAAAAAAAACATTCATTTAATTTTGATCAAACTAAAATTTTAGTAAAAAAACCAAATTACAACAAAAGACTAATTCAAGAAATCATTCATAGATATTAAAAAAAATAAAAGTAGTATTAATGACAAAACTGATATTAAAAATTAAAGTCAAATATATTATAATTTAATTAAAAAAACGTAATTATTTTCAATATTTTAATTTATTTATTTGCAAATCGCTTTAATAAATCCAATTTTTGAACTTTATGTTTTCTGTACTATTTCATTTCTGGTCCCCAATAAATCTCCTAGATGTCTCTGGTTTTTCATTTTTACAAAAATTCGCCACCAGGCGTACAACTTGTTCAAATTATCGCGTTTTGTTTCTCATGGCAGTGTCATCGTATCCTCACATCAGCATTAAAGTTTTCGAAATTAACACTATAAAAAATTTCCAATTAAAATGCAAATTGAAGTTAATTTTAAAATAAGGAAAAAAATAGAAGATGACACACAAAATAAAAAATTCTCCTCTATATTTTTAACAATTGAATTTTAAAAATTGTATGGAATGGTTGTTTAGGTACGTACAAACAAAATTAATTGTTTTCGATAATAATGTAATTGCATGTTTTTGTATATTTTTAGGTTTTAAAATATATAATTTGACTTGTAATACATGTGAATATTAAAAATCTTTTGATAAAGTTCCTGATCGGGAACGAAACGTTAAGAGTAAAAAGTTTTCTGGTGTTTTTCTTTCTATATATATATATATATATATAATAGGTAATAACTATTTTTACTAATGATATTAATGATATTACACCCCCAATATTTAGTGAATAGTTAAGATAAGAGTAATGAGACGGACCGGTTTCGAAATTATTGTTGTCGCGGGTATGCCATAGATAAGACAACTGACGAATGAATCATTTAGATGTTTTATGTACTGTATTTGAGGGTGCAACTCAATGACAACCAGAGCATATAGCCCTTGAGTAGTTGTTTCCCACAATATTAAAAAGTTTATTTCATTTATTATGGTACTAGTAATGCACATTTGTAGACCATTCGATTAATCTTATAATAATTTAAGCTCATCTGCACCCTATTAGAAATGTAAATACTCTTGAAATGGTTCTTAAAAAAATATCTACAAATTACATACCCTCATGCCACAAAAAAGCCGCAAAGATAGCTCTTAAAGCTTCTGCTAGCGAAGGACTCATTGCTTGTTTAACAGACTCCGTTTCAGAATAAATCATTTTTAAATTGGTTGGTAATTGTTGCAACTGTGCCGGTGATATAGATCGTTTTGACCTCACTTTAGCTATGGTTCTGTCTTTACGTATTAATTTTGGTGATATTTTTTCTTCTTTTCCAGTTATACCAATAGAAAAATGTGGTTTTATAGGCATTTTATTTGTATAATCCGGAGAAGTTTGTGTGCCAGTTTGTTTATGTTGAATTTGTTCTGATACCTAAAATATAAAATAGGTATATTAAATTATGCTAATATTCAGTGAATATAAATACTTACAATAGAGTCATTTTTTGAAGTTGGAGTTGGGCTTGATTCAGATTGAGTGTGAAGAGGACTACCACCAGGACTAGGCGACATTTCCCTTGTTTGACTGAGTGATTGAGAAATATCCCTGGTAATGCTACTTACTAGAGCACTAGTATCTGACTGGTTGGAACTCCTTCTTGCTTGACTCATTCCGGAAACTGAAATTTAAAGTTAAATATGATGCGTTATTATGATATTTTTAAAAAGAAATAGAGATAAAATTAATATTTTACTAATTACTTGTTTCTCCTATTTATATTTAGCAGTTCTGGCAGTCACTGACAACTGACAGCAACACAACCCAGTTCGAGCATGCGCGTACGAAAACTGTTAACGCAGAAAGTCTTGCTGTTGCTTCTCGTTGGTATAGTGTTCTCCGATTTAATAGTGACAGGTACTTATCAATTGAGTTGTCAATACATCGTTTACTGCATGTAGGTACTTTTCAAATTTGATATTTATACAAAAGATGGTACAAAATTTAAGGAGGTGAAAGTGGTTGGTCCTCCGAATATCCTTTGGATATTTTTTAAAATAACTTTCTTTCTGATTAAGATAATGGAATGAAAATTATAGGTAATAATCATACCAGAAGGGTCTTTAACTACTATAAGTTTCATCAAAATTGGTTAGAAATAAGGATAGTTTTCTAACTACCATTTACAGAAATGTTTCGAATTTTTTTCCTTTGAATTATCAAGCAAATAATATAATAATAATAAGAAAACATTTCACTAATTTTTTTTTTTGAATTCTGGGTAGTTTAGTCAGAAATAATTATTTTTTAAATAATGTATGGCTCAGAAAGGCAAAAATTTTTTAAATTTTTTCACATAGTAGGTATGGTATGGTGACAGTTTCACTGTAATGATACCATAGATCTAATATAGTAGCTATACTATGAATGGAATGTAGAGAGAGGGGCTAGGGGACAACATGTAAAGTAAAATGAAACTAGTCTCAGGTCACGTGACTTAGGGCATTTGCAGACTTCGATCACATTTTGACATTTTTCTCGAAAACATTGCGTTTTACGAAAAAAGTATAAAGCGACAAAAAGTTTCTAAATTTAATGGCTTTCTAGTGGACTGCTGATTTTTAAGAAATTTAAATAATAAGACAAGGGGGCCCACGAAAAATTGTCTTAAGGGGATTCCCCGCCAAAAAACGTAGCACCATCAGATTGCATATGTCATAAAACTCCTATGTACTAAATTTAGTGATTCTCGCACAACAGGGTTCTGAGATATAAAAAAAGATTATTCTTAGTGGCGGTCTTCATGGGGCTGTAACTCCGAAAGAGGGGGCCCACCTGGCAAAAATAAAAAATACGGGTCCCCTAAATTTGTCTTAAGAATCTGTGACCAAATTATGAATTTCAGGACACACTGATTTATGTATTGTATGTATCTATTGTATTTATGACATGTAGATGCGAGGATAAATAAAAAGTATTTATTTCCGTATTTATTAATATTTACAAATTACTTCTTGAACAACTGTAGTTGTATCCTTATCTATTTTTTTAATAAAATAATAGTTTAATATCTTTTATTTATTTCATATTTGAAAAAACATTTCAAGTAAAAATATTATTTTATAAAGTATAAAATTTTAATAAAGCTTATTATTTATTGTCTTTAAAAATAAATATTTTCATTGTTAGTTACTACCAAAAAGGTCAATTTCCTAATAAGAAATAGAGTTCCTTTTCAAATCAATGGAACGTGATTTGAATTCTAGGTCACGTGACTTAGGGCCAATGGCTGCCGCTTTTGGTGTTCATGTTAGAACAGCTACAACGGGCAAAAAGTCGGCTTTGTCTCCATCTCCATACTATTGGATCTGAATAATACTAATGATTGTCACGTTCGCGTGCCATGGTTTTCTCTATTTTCTTAAATGAGATCTTTGAGTTTGACTTTGCATTTCATTCGAATTTTTTACAACCATGTACCATCATGCTTTTACTAACCGTGTATATGCCGATATGCATTTTATTTATGGTTTCTGTAATGGAAAGTCTGGCGGATCAAAGAGAGTATCGATAACGTTTCCCTGATAGAAGACAACCTTCTGCAAGATTGTTTGGGAAAATTCATATACGAGCGATGGAATTAGGAGCCGTAACTCCAAGATATCGTGAATCTGGCCGTCCGAAGGAGAGTAGGTATGATTTAGACGAAGTAATTTTAAATTTTTTTTAATGTAATCCTACTGCGAGTGTAAGAAAAGCGGCTGCTCGCTTTAGAACAAACAATATTTATGTATGACAGTTGCTTAAGGAAAATGGATTATACCCTTACCATTTTCCCGCCCGCCTTTATTTTTGTCGCCTAATTCTTGGTCACCAACAAGATAATTACACATTCGTTTCAAATATTTTATTTACCGATAAAGTATTACTTTACATGGGATAGCGTTATCAATTTGCACAATCTTTATAGGTGGTGTGATGAAAATCCCCATGCCACTGTTGAAACTCGTCATCAACGGGGATTTTCAATGAATATTTGGGCCGGGATTGTTGGCAATCACTTTCCGGGACCTTTCTTTCTACCGAATCGATTGGAAGGTGTTGAATATCTAAGCCTTTCGGTAAATGATCTTCCAGACCTGCTAGATGATATTCCTCTTGAACTACTAGCAAACATTTTTTTTTACAGGATGGAGCTCCTCCACATTATGCAGATGAAGAATGCTCAGCAAGTGCGGGATTTTTTAAATCGATCATTCCCGGGAAAATGGATTGGTCGCGGAAATGACGCGCCCATATCATGGCCACCTTGTTCGCCGGATTTAAATGCAGATGATTTTTGTTTATGGGGAAACGTAAAAAGAATGGCATATGCTACGCCTGTCACTACCATTAAAGAGTTGCAGCAACGTATTGGTGAAGTTTTCGATGACATACGAATTCAACATGAAGTTTTTCAGCGTGTTCGGTTCGACTTCCTAAGATTACGTTCCTGTATTTTGGTGTGAACAATTTGAGCCATTGCTTCACATTCGGAATTAAGATCTTTTTTATGCATTTTGTGATTCAGTTATAACCAAAAATTCAAAATAAAAATTTATTTAAAAAATACATACATTATTTAAAAAATAATTATTTCTGACTAAACTACGCAGAATTCTAAGAAAAAAGTAGAGAAATTTTTTCTTCGAAAAAGTCTAGTTTATTAAAAAATAATATTATTTGCTTGATAATTCAAACAAAAAAAATTCGAAAAATTTCTGTTAAGGATCGTTAGAAAACTATTCTTATTTATAATCGATTTTGATGAAGCTTATAGTTAGACTTATGGGATGATTATTACCTACAATTTTCATTCCATTATCTTAATCAGAAAAAAAAATGATAAGACCCCTTCGGAGGGCCATATCTTAGTAATGGTGCTCCGGAAGACCAATGTTTATAGAAACTGTTTTTGCCATTTTTGGCTCTACTTTCACCACCTTACCAACTTTTTCAAACACCCTCTATTTCTTTATATCACAAAATCCGTGTAGTTGTTAAAATGGTTAAAACTGACAACCGTAACTAAAAATAGTATGTCGCCATCACCGTTATCCTATCTAATAGGCAGAGCTGGGTAATTACTTGTAATTTAAAAATAGTTACAATTACAAATTACTTTTTTAAAAAAAGCAACAAATTACAATTACAAAGTATATTCTTTAAAAAAGGAATTATATTAATTTAATTACAGTTACATGGAAAATGGATTTAGCAATTACTTTTCTAATTACTTTTTTAATTACTTTTATGATAAAGTAAATTATAGTGACCAAACAGAGAAAAAGGAAAAAGTTAAGTTAAAAATTTAAATTAAAAGAGTTGTGTAATATTGCGTTTTATTATTTATTAGAATTGATACTACAATGAAAAGATTATTATAATTCATTTTCTGATATAGAATTTTTATATTTTTATTCTTAATCTAATAATTTAAACTAGTTCAGTTCATACTATAATTTTATATTATTCGTCAGGTAATTAATTCAACCCGATGCTCTTTTTTTGGTTGTTAGTACATTTGCAAAATATAGAATACAGCAGTTTTGGGTAGACTGGAAAGCAATAATTATTATTAAAAAAATTACGAATCGAACAAGTACGAGTGAAAGGCTGAGTAACCGAACCAGAAGTTTTCTCAACTCAAAATAAGATCAATAACACATAGATACATAATATATATTTTTATAAAACTTGATGCTATAGACAACATATTTTTACTTCGTTGTTTTTTCTAAATTAATAATAATTATAATAAAATGTACTCTGTTAATTCTGAGGTTAATTCACCAAATCACTTTTTATTGTTTTCCTCGCTTTCCTCAAATTAAATAATAGAAGTCTGCAAGTCTGTACGCAATTACGCAATACGCATGATCTTAAAAGTAATTATAATTATTAGAAAAAGTAATCGTAATTGTAATTTGTAATTCGATAGTTCAAATAATATAATTACAAATTACAATTCCTATAACAATTTTACTGCAATTACAATTCCAAATTACTTTAATAAAAAAAAGTACTTAAATACAATTACAATTACAGGAAAAAAAAGGGAATTGTAATTGCTAATTACTTTTTCACCAGGAATTTCCCAGCTCTGCTAATAGGTACTCCCATATTGATCACCCCTAAAAATCATAACTCATGTCTTAGGAAAAGGAAGAATGGATGGAAGTCATCGCATGAATACCAGGAGGATCAAATTCACTCAGATCAGCTTAACCGGGAAATGCATAGCCATTCAACGGAAATGCTCGACGACTACGCCGCCTTACGCATACCCTCGCGGAGTAGAACAGAAAATATCACAACTTCTTTCTTCCCTGCGAGACGAGGCTGAGGGTGGTAGTACCCAGGTTGGAGAACGGGATTTCTGAGAAAGAAATCCAGTTCGATCTCGTAAAACAAGGTTTTCCTTTCTCCGTCTCCTTTCAAGGTGACGAGCAGAAGGACGATAACCCCGATGCCCTTGGTCCTGGTTCAAGTCTCCCACGAACAAGACATCCTGAAAGTGACCAGGTTCTGCCACCTCGTCGGCCAAGTGGAGGCGAGCGATGAACGACGACCATGCCCACGCAGAGTCACCGCTGCGGTCACGCCCAGAGTCGCTGCACTGCGGCGGCTAAGTGCGTGAAGTACAGACACAGAATTGATGGACCTTCCGCGAGGTGTGACGTCTCTCAGAATTGCCTCCTGGACTGTCCGCGGATTCCGGGGCCAAAAAATTACCTCAAAGGTCTCTCCCGTCTAGACGTTGACGTCATGGCGATACAAAAGACAAACATAAATGACGCACACACTGTTAGGATTCCCGGCTACAGAGTGTACCGAAATGACTGAAACAAAGGCGTGGTATTGCTCGTGAAAAGAGCCATATGTTGCAGATTCCTCACCTGGAAAACATGGAAGCCATCGCAGTTTTGATCCGCATCCGTCAGTTTGATGACATCGCAATAGTGATCTGTTACCAGCACCCCCAGCTCCCGTTCACCAATTGGGGACTTTAACGCGAGATCGATCAAGTGGAATAGCAGGACTACCACCGCATATGGTAGAGTACTTCTGCAATTTTTGCGGGACCATGAGGACACCACCTCGTATAGACCTGATGGAGTGAGTACTTCGGAGCAGTTGGAAGACCACACATGTTGGATATCGCCTTACTCAGGGGATACCGATGGCCACCGACTTGACGACGCATTACAATGGAGCGACCAACCACGTCCTTATTCTCTTAACCCTAGAAAACGAACGACGCTGCGAAGAAACAGTCGCCAAGAGGCAGACCGATCGAGACCGTTCTGCGCAGAAATGCAACGAATCTGTGCACCCATCCCCATCATCCGTAACAAAACGGACCTTGAGGTGGCCTCGCGAGCCTTGAGACAGATATCCATTCCGCCTTGGAAACCAGCACTACGGAGAGTTGCCTTTTACGTTGCAGGACCTAATAATGGAAAGACTTGCGGCAAAAAGAAGAGCTATGATGACGGTCCATCCCCTGGATAAGCAGGCCTTAAATCAGCTGAACTGGAAGGTGCAAGCCGCCCCGGACGAATACTACCAGTCTCCGTGGCAGCGACCCCTAGAGTCATTAAACCCCGAGGACCGCAGCCTATGGAGGTGCAACGGGTACAGAGGTCCACCCGTAAGTCGACACCTCCGATTCACTACGAGAATGGGATCGGTTATACAATGTATAAAAAGGCCGAGGCATTCTCCGACAGCATTAATTTACAGATGACGTGGAACGACGTTTACGGCGTTACCGACGCCAACCCAACAGAGACGACATCAGACCAGCGACATCCGAGGAGGTGAGAGGTATTTTGCAACGGTTCAATCCTGGTTGTGACCAGATTGGAAATCGGATACTCAGAAAGTTCCCCCTGAGGGGAGCAATGGCGCTGCTTAACATCGTCAACGCCATCCTCAGATTACGAAGATTCCACGACCGGTGGAAAAAAGCCGACGTCATCTTCCCGAAACTAGGTAAGAATCTCATAATCAAAACAGTAATTCACTTACTTAAAATAAAAAACTAACTGTAATCTATGTGATGACAGAAGCAAGAGAGTAATAATGAATAAAACATATTACCCTACAAAAAAATTATACTTACATAGGATGCCAACTGGACTTGAACTTCGACTCATGGATTTGGGACTCTGAGACCCTATTGCAGCATCTGAAGCAGTTATTCTATTACCATTAGCATTGCATTCACTCGTATGTTTAACAGATATATTGTTGCCGATAGTTAATACCGTTTCGTTGCTGAAAATAATATTAATAGAAAGTTCAGCTTAAGTAACAACCTTTGTTTTACCTTTTAACATCTTGAAACCATTTAGAGAAAACATTTGTTTTTATATCATTTTTGTCCATGTTTGATAATTTTGGTGAATCGATAGTATTCTCTCCAAAAATGAATGGATTTGTAGCTGATATTTCACATGGGTTTTCTGATGGTACTATAGGAATGGCATTTTGTGTAGAAAATGAAAAATGATTTTCTCCTAGTTTTAATATACTTGAAAAATTAAATCCCTTTTTTTGTGAGCAGGTATTATCAGAATCAGAAGTCAGCTTTGGATAATTATCCGATTCATTGATACCTCCCAAGTAAAGGATATTATTTTGACCTACAGCTAAGGACCATGCATCTCCTTCTGTGTTGAAACAATATTTGTCTCTAGTATATTCATCCAAAAGTACCCAGCAACCATCAGAATTTATGGTATATTCAGTACAACCTACTTTATTTCCTAAAACTAACATTCCTATAGGCGGAGCTTTCAAACTTGGCCGACTACGAATATTGTGGCCTGAAGCACCACATTTAATTACTTCGTAGTTTATAACAAAATTTGAATTTTGGCGTCTGTAGAAAAAAAGATAATTTTAATTTCAATTTCACAAAAATGTTAACCTGTTGCCGTATACTGACCTTTCTTGAATTTCGGGCAATTTTCTTATTATCGTGTCTGTAAAAATTTTATCAAGAATGGTTTTCGATTCTTCCACCGGTAAAAGTAAAGTTTTGCCTAAATGTTGATTATATTGAAGACACCAAGCTTCTATAGCTGAGACAGTGCAATACTGTTTGACTGTATCAGCCGACAACCTCAGCCACACTCCATCATCATTATGTATCTGACAATAACAAACACAACTGTTACAAAAGCAATGCATTGTTATTGTATTTAGTTATAAGTTAGCCAAACACATTCGACGATAAAAAATAAAGTGTTGTAGTTCAAATAAATTTTTTTCTCCAACCGTCGCAAAACTATAACATTTTTGACTCTCTTTAAAGTTGACATTATCCTTACTGAGAAAAAAAATGGTATCTTAGCAAGAAAAGTATTCACTTTTAATCCTTTGATTATAAATTTTAATTTCTTCAATGAGCCTTGAGACTTTTGATCAGCGGGGTTCTTTGGTTTAAACAATTTCAAAGCACAAATTAATAATTAAATGGGGGATTTCGGTTGGAGAAAAATAGCATGTTTATTCGAATTAAAAGTGTCTTTTTGGTCTCGCAATTTTGCATCCGCCTTGCTACGCTACTCTTCGCCTCGCAAATACAAAATTTGCTCGCCACAAAAGTAACACTTTTAATCCTAATATAATAATATACTATTGTTGCAAAATACTTTGATTCCGAGATACAAGTTGAAAAATTAAAAATATTAACTATCACAGTTAAGGGCAGTTGAGTATTTTGATGCGTTCCGGTCTAATTGAATATCACTTTTTACTAAAATTGTAACTACATTAAGTGAGTGTTTTTTCATCTAACTTAGCATTATTCAAATGTCAGCACCTACCGGGAAATGCTTTGTGAAAGCTGTTGCGCGAACTAATGCCTAGAGGCTTCAATCTCGATAGGGGTTGAATTTCCAATAGAGATAAGTTGGCGCAAATTGTAAAAACTACTTAATATATGATTAGCTGCATTCTTAATAAAAATATGGTATTTAATAAATTAAAATGCACCAAAATATTCAGATATCATAAAATTGAAATTCACTTTTTCGTAAAAAAAACCGCGATAATAAGTTAAAACGCTAGGTACTGATTTTTTGTATTTACATGGAAATATACCTGATAATAGAGATCCATGTTAAGACTATCTGTGAAGATTTAGAAAACAAGTTATTAAGAAAATTCCGAAATATGCTTGAAAATATTCGATTTATGAACTTGAACACCGTGTATCTTGGAAACAAAACATTTTTTGACAAAATTTTGAACTATGTCCGTTAATTTTCATAATAGAATCTGTTGGTGACGTTTGACCGATTAGTAACTGAATACTCCGTATCGGGACTGTTCTAAATTACCTCGCCATACAATTGGAACGGATAGTACAAATAATTGTATAAACATTTTTCCGAAAATGGATAATAATGAAAATATAACACATAATTTCACTTCTATCCAAAGCAGCTTCGTTAGATGATAGAGGACACGAATATGAGCAACTTTTATTAAGTAACTGATGGCCTAAATGCTTCTGTTTTCGAGAAAATTAATTAAGAAAATTAATCATAAATGTAAGCTGTTGTATGGCAAGTCATGAGAGCAGTAACAATTTTGAGTTCCAGAACAGGTAAAGAATTTCATAAAGACTGATTTTTTCTTGACGAAAAAAAAAAGAGGTTTTCGCCTTCCCGATATATGTAAAGTCGGACACAGGTCCCTAACTTACTTCATCAATGAAGGCTATAGTTCCATTAACGTGTACAACTCCAATTTGTTCACTTTGTAAAGAGGGATGAGCTCTTATTCTTAAGCCAGCTGAATATTTTGCTACAAATTTTCTTAACCTGTTTGGTTTGTGTGAAAGCTTTTTGATAGTATTTTGATTAGGAGGAGTCAGTCCTTGTGGAGGTTCCTTAACTTCAACTTTAAATACCTACAAGACAAGAAAAAGAGACGGTAGTAATTTACTGAAATATAAACAAAATTAGTGTACAATTTGGATATTATTATTCGATTTTTTACTATGAGTAAATTTTACTCTTTTAATATTAACTTTGTACATGGACTGTTTACTGTTTGCTTAAAAAATTGGAAATTTTAGACATTTTTAAAGTAAAAAGTATTTTTGCGTCAATTCGATAGGTATAACGAATACCCCGAACTGTCAGTATTCAGCCTTTCTAGTAAGTTAGGATCTGAAAGCAGTAAGCAGCCTCCAACTGACGAGAGCTGTTCTACCCGTCACCTGTCCAGCAGCAGAGAGTAAAACTGAATTATAAATTCCGTTGATGTTAATCCGTCGTACCAAGAAGTCTTGTCTATCAACAGTTATAGCAAGGAGGTTCAGCATGGAAAGATTGCGTATCCGCCACCTATGCAATAGACGCTTGGGAGTTAAACTGAATTAGAATTTCAATTGCGTAGCCGCCAACCAGTGAGATGCTGGTATAAAGAGCAGAAACGCAATTTCAGTTCCTGAACAGCCAGCAGAGTAATACGGCTATCTCGAATAATAGCTCACAAGGCGTACTTTTGACATATAAATGCAAAAAGCGTAGTAAATTTTGTTAAGTGCAACAAGCATATCTTACTTTACTTCTGCCAAAACTTTTAAAAACATTATGAATGTTGGTGTCGCAAAAACTGTCGTGATACAGAGATACAGACATTGTACAGAGAAGTGCTTGCAGAAATGATTACCTGCAAAAAAAAAAAAAAAATGTGACCGTACCTATAGGAAATTAAATTTTAAGTTGGATTTCTTTTTCTTTAATCTTGATCTAAAATGGCCAAAAAAATTCGCGGTTTCTCTTAAATAACTAAAAAACGACAGCTACGATCGAAAACTGATAAATGAGAAATATGTAGGTTTTAAAAGTATCTATCGATTGATTTTTTATAAGTATCGATTGCTTTGTTACTTTTCGAAATATACAGGGTGTTTCAGGAGGAGATGTACATACTTCAGTATGTTCTACGTTCAATTTTAAGCAAAAAATCTCCTATGTACTTAGATCTGGAAACGCTTCGTTTAGGACATACATACAGGATGTCAAATTAAAAAAAAAAATTAATTACATTTTCTTTAATAACTCTCGACTACTTTGATTCATGAAATTTTGTATGCGGAGGTTTCTTGGGACGGGAAATTCAAATTTTATTAACGATTGGCTGTATCTCTCAGAAGGTGCCACAAGCGACAATTAGGATCCTTTTAAATCGCTTCAACTTTTTTGTGCCACGGTGTATGTCATTTCGGAATAAAAAAACATTTTCCCCTATCTTTTCTACTTAAGAAATGTACATATTATTATTGAAGTCTCTAGGAGCAGCTGTTTCCGTTAAAAACTCATCTAAAGATGATAAAGGGTCTCACCGGGTTTCCACGTGAAATCTGCACTGGCGTGTTTTTTAACAATGGTGTCTTCAGTGTGTTGCTTGTTGATAGAAACAACTTTTGACCAATTATCAGAGTTCTATCTTTGCTCATTTAAAAAAAAAATGGGGTTGCAACCCTTAACTTCAAAATCATTTTTCTATAAAACTATGATAGATATTTGAATAAATCCAACGGCATATTAAAGCTACTGATAAGAATTATATTGCATATTTTTTTCATAGTTTTTCAACTATATAAACAGTGAGAAAAAAAATTTAAAAAATTAAGGGTGTTTTTTTGTGGCTATTTCTCGAGATACACTAACCAAAAAATTCACGTATAATCAGTGAGTCTTAAACTACAATGCATAGCAGTTACATAGATCTGCGATGGGTTTGTATGTTGCTAGGTACAGTATTGTGAACTGATACTTGTTGTTAGAACTTTAGAATATACCACGACAGTTATGTGTGAGATCTTTGTGAAGTTGCAATATTTGTGTAAGTTTTAACTGACGTATTACACTTACAGATGTTATATAAAAAGATATCGGTATCCGATTTTGTCATAATTAGTCTGAAAATTAAATCTTTATAGTATGCCTGTAGACTAATGGTACGAATATTGTATCCCAATGTCACCTTGGAACAAATGGAACAAAATCAATTGCGCGTGCGCAAGCTAACAGCTGATCCAGTCAAGCAGAGGTTAAGTTCATTCTAATTGTTCATGGGTGAATGATTCGTTTCTATATTTTAAAAATAATTATAAATAAATATTAAATATGTGACCGAAGATTTTATTGTATGTTGAAAATTAAAAAAATCATTATTGTGTGGTTAAAATATTCGACACAAATATTGCAACTTCACAAAGATCTCACACATCACTGTCGTGGTATATTCTAAAGTTCTAACAAGTATCAGTTCACAATATTGTACCTAGCAATATAATATGATTATTTTGAATATGATCCACCCATCGCAGATCTATGTAACTGCTATGCATTGTAGCTTAAGACTCACTGATTATACGTGATTTTTTTGGTTAGTGTATCTCGAGAAATAGCCACAAAAAACACCCTTAATTTCTTCAATTTTTTTTTCTCACTGTTTATACAGGGTGTTAATGAATAGGTGTTACAAACGGATATGGTATGTAAAAAATCCAAAAATAAGTGCAGTTTACTTAATAAACATATGTCCTAAAGCGGCTCATTTTCGAGATACAGGGCGTTGAAATTTAAAAATAATAAACTATTTTTTCCTGTAGCTCCGGTATTAGTTAATATTTCTTTATCAAACTCAACAGACAGATTTACTAGCTTAAAGGATGCATAAATATGGCAGAAACCATTTATTGGCTTCTTCTAGTGGCGTGCGATAGGTGTCGTTTCACCTTTTATCCCCCCTAAATTGTGCGGCACTGTACAAATATTAGTTTTTCGTATGTTTTTGAATTTGCTAGTATTTTTTACGTAAATAATGTATACTTGTTAGACTTCCATAAAATGAGTATTATCAAGTTATTAACATTTACATTACTGAGGTCACCTTATGCTCCAAAAACTATGTTTTTCTATGCTATGCTAGTTTTCGAGATACAAAAAGTTAAAGTTGTTTAAAAGGTATTTTTATTTTGCACAAAAAAATTACAGTAAATGCTCAAAATTACGGCCACCAGTAGCGATACAAGCGTTAATTCTTCGAAGCATATTTGTGTACATTCGGTCAAAAGTGCCAGGCGTCGTTTCGATCTCCTGCGCTGCAGCTAGAATGCGTGCTACCAAATCTTCTTCTGACTCAACAGGAGTTTCATAAACTAGACTCTTCATATGGCCCCACAAATAAAAGTCAAGCGGGGTCATGTCTGGGGAACGTGGTGGCCACGCCATAGGTAATCCACGGCCAATCCATCTTACACCGAATTGTTGATTAAGGTGATCTCGGACAACAAGCGAAAAGTGCGCTGGCGCACCATCATGCTGCAGCCACATTTCCTGTCGAATGTTTAATGGCACATTTTCTAATAATTCTGGAAGTACTTGTTGTAGGAACGTTAAATAAATAGGACCTGTAAGACGATTTGGAAGAAGGTGCGGACCAATTAAGCGCCCGTCAATTATACCAGCCCAGACATTGACGCCAAACTTCTGCTGAAATCTAGTGGAGCGAATGGTGTGAGGGTTTTCTTCAGCCCAGACATGGTTGTTGCGAGAATTAAAGATCCCTTCTCGTGTGAAGGATGCTTCGTCTGTAAAAAGCACAAACCGCGGAAAATTTGCTTGCAACTGACACTGTTGAAGAAACCAATGGCAAAAGTTTAGTCGTGGCTGAAAGTCGGCGGGAGTTAAAGCTTGAACCTTTTGTATATGATAAGCGTGAAGCTGTTGCTCGCGTAAAACTTGCCAAACGCTTACATGGTTTACATGCATATTCTGAGCAATACTTCGACTGCTGGTGGATTGGTTTTCTTCTATCCTATTAAGAACTTCTTCTTCGAACCTTATCGTTCTGCGGTTTCTCCTTACCCCGCAGTTAACCCTATTTGTTGTAAAAGTTCCTGTTTCCTGCAACCTGCGAAACACTCTTCCAAATATCTTATGTGAAGGGGTTGGACGATTTGGAAATCGGATTGAGTATAACCGACGGGCAGCCCTGCCATTACAACGCGCTTGACCGTACATTAATATCATGTTTGCATAATCAGCAGAAGTATATTCATTCATGATGTATGAATGTTTTAAACGAATGGATAAAGATATCTATCTAATAATTAAAACTTACAAACTAAACTTTACACTAAAATAACAATAATAATTAAAAACTGCCTCGTTTCACAATCGAAAATAATTTGACATTAAAATACAAGTAATGTCAACGGCAAATGTTTTTTTTCCAACATTTTAAACTTGCTTGAGGAATACGGAAACCTTGAATGTTTTGTATCTCAAAAAGAAAAAGCGACACATGTATGCATTTACTAAACAATTTCGTGAAAAATTTACTCAACATGTCACTTTTTAAAAATTTTTGGTTTTTGGAGCATAAGGTGACCTCAGTAATGTAAATGTTAATAACTTGATAATTACTCATTTTATGGAAGTCTAACAAGTATACATTATTTACGTAAAAAATACTAGCAAATTCAAAAACATACGAAAAACTAATATTTGTACAGTGCCGCACAATTTAGGGGGGATAAAAGGTGAAACGACACCTATCGCACGCCACTAGAAGAAGCCAATAAATGGTTTCTGCCATATTTATGCATCCTTTAAGCTAGTAAATCTGTCTGTTGAGTTTGATAAAGAAATATTAACTAATACCGGAGCTACAGGAAAAAATAGTTTATTATTTTTAAATTTCAACGCCCTGTATCTCGAAAATGAGCCGCTTTAGGACATATGTTTATTAAGTAAACTGCACTTATTTTTGGATTTTTTACATACCATATCCGTTTGTAACACCTATTCATTAACACCCTGTATAGTTGAAAAACTATGAAAAAAATATGCAATATAATTTTTATCAGTAGCTTTCATATGCCGTTGGATTTATTCAAATATCTATCATAGTTTTATAGAAAAATGATTTTTAAGTTAAGGGTTGCAACCCCATTTTTTTTAAATGAGCAAAGATAGAGCTCTGATAATTGGTCAAAAGTTATTTCTATCAACAAGCAACACACTGAAGACACCATTGTTAAAAAACACGCCGGTGCAGATTTCACATAGAAACGCGGTGAGACCCTTTTGAAATTCCCAAGAAACCTCCTCTTATTAAAGAAAATGTAATTAATTTTTTTAAATTTGATATCCTGTATATCCTAAACGAAGCGTTTCCAAACCTAAGTTCATAGAAAATTTTTTGCTTATAATTGAACGGAGAATAACATATTGAAGTATGTACATCCTGAAACACCCTGTAAAAAAACAGTTAAAAATCGGTTTCTCTATAACCGTTTACATTTACGTTCCCATACTTGCTACTTACTGTAAGTATAGCCTGTGGAAATCCAAAAAAAAACAATTTTTAAAGATTAAAAAATATTAATTATATTTCGAGATAAATCGATTTTTTAAAAAATTGGTTAATCTTCTCAGCGGATGACCCTATAGTAACGATTTTTGGTTTATTTTTTTAACGGAATTCGAAATGGCTATCGTGAGCTTTGAGACAGATATCCGCATCGCCTTGGGAGCCGGTATTACGGAGGCTACGGAGAGGAGGAGAGCGAACTATTGACGTGAATTATCTCTTAGGTATGTTGCAAGACCTAATAAGAGAAAGACGTGCGGCAAAAAGAAATGCCATGTGGACGACCCTTTCTCTGAATAAGCAAGCCCTAAACCAGCTGAACCGGATGGTAAAAGCCCCAGTCCTTGTCACAGCGACACTTAGATTCACTAACTCTTTCCGTCTCTCTGGTACAATTATTGCACCACCTTATATTTTGCACTATTGGCATAGTGGTGCTCTGCTTGTACCATTTATTCAAAAATTTTTTGCACTTGTCACGGAGGTATTATCGGTATACCACTTGGTAGATCATTGTATCGTGTTGTAAAAAAGAAGTATAGATGGCGGCATCGGTTAGAAATGCAAATATAATTAATTTAAGTTATATTTTCTGTTGTGTGCAGGTTTGAGCAACAATCCCTTCACTAA
This sequence comes from Anoplophora glabripennis, assembly GCF_000390285.2. Taxonomy (NCBI): domain Eukaryota; kingdom Metazoa; phylum Arthropoda; class Insecta; order Coleoptera; family Cerambycidae; genus Anoplophora; species Anoplophora glabripennis. Next base: position 6,504 of record NW_019417430.1, on the reverse strand, counting down.
ATTTTGTGCTACTAGGTACAAAAACTGATCGAACATTTTGCGACACAAAGAGCTAAACCCCGAGGGCCGCAGCCTATGGACAATACCGGGCACCGAGATCCACCGGAAGCCGACATCTGCGATTCACGGCGAGAATGGCATCGTCTAGACAAAGTACAGTGTAGGGAAAACATTTTCGATCACGAGGACAAGGATCACGCTGATGAAGTTAAACGACGTGTGTGGCGCTATCGACGCCAACCGGATAGGGATGATATCAGGCTAGTGAAAGGTTTCTTGCTACGCCTTAACCCTCGTAAGGCACCCGGATGTGATCAGATCGGAAACCTGATATTCTGAAAGCTTCCCCACAAGGCAATAATAGCGCTGCTTAACATCGTTAACGCCATCCTGAGATTACGAAGATTCTCTAACAGGAGGAAAAAAAGCCGACCTAATCTAACCTTACCTTGGTGCATTAATCTCCTAACGATGCTGAGCAAGGTAGCAAAGACAATTATCCTGGTCAGACTTCAAGAGAGCTCGGACAAATTGCGAATAATCCTAAATGAGCAGTTCACCTACCCTAGCGGACACTCAACCCAGCAGCAAATTTTCAGATTTGTGGAACTTGTGTACGCAAGTTTGAGCAACCGAGAATCCACCGGTGCAGTCTTTCTGGACGTAGCCAAGGCTTTGGACATAATCTAGCATGATGGGCCTCTGGCCTACCCTGTCGGACTGATCCAGTTGGTGAAATCCTTCCTTAGAGACAGGTAGCTGCGTGTGATGGTGGAAGGGGCCTTGTCCACCTATCGAGACATAGAGGCAGACGCCCCCGCTATGAGCGCACCTGTTCAACATGACTGTGTGCCTGTACGTTGATGACATCGCCATCGCGGCCCGTTCCTTAAACTCCGGGATGGTGAAAAGGTACCTCCAATGAGCCCACAGTCAACTGGACATGGAAGCTGCACGTCAACGACGAGGGCGAAGACACACAGATAGCAATATGGACGTGCTAGCCGGAGGAACCACACAAACGACGCCGGACCTATTCGACGCCGATGGCTTCAGACGTCGAAGAGAAGCACACCGCTTAACATCGTACCGCTGTTTTACCGTTTCAAGTAGTCATCACCTGCACATGGCCGTAGTCGCTTGTCGCCATCTAACTTAGCTCTACAATAGTAGCAGTTTAGGATTCTCATAGTAAGGCGACCTTTAATAAATGTAAATATATTTTATAAAGTTACACTTATTCCTGTGCGAAGTCTAACTCTCTCCAGACAAACAGTGTCTTCACTATAGCTGAATTAGGTATAAATAGAAACTGACACTCAAGATCATCGTCTTCGCAAACACCTCCATTGTTCGGGCGTTTTAGTGACTAACACCCTTCCCACCAACCACGAAGTGAGTACGTCACATAGGTCGTTTGTGAGTAAATTGTGTTAAACGGTGTGTTACAAAATATCTGTTTTAAATGGTAAATTGTTTGAATTGATGGTGTCATTTTATGATAAAATGTATTGCATTTATGAAATAAGTTGCGGTATTAATTTCTAAGTAAAACCACATCCTTTAATTTTTGTAGTATTTAAGTGACTTAAAAAGAACATTTTTTAAATGTAGTTACGTTAATATTAGTATAAGAAATTAGAAAAATAAAGTAAATTTTAATTATATTTTTACGAAGTAGTGAATATTTACAAATAAAATCTAAGTTGTTTTAATATCTACAGAAACTTTTCAGTTTGATATGCTGATAATATTTTAGTTCTTTAACTGAAATTTTCCTGCAGAACTGATCATAAGTCGGCCATAGTAGATATATTTTCTGGTTTGTCCATCAAAATACAGACAAGCGGCATATTGATTTATATTCATCTCAGTTTTTAGACAAAATTAGTTGCATTTTGCTAACAGTAAGTAAACTGTTCATATAGTTGTCGTTGTTGTTATATTGTTACATTTTGAGACTATAATTTAAGTTTGACAAAATAAAAAATAAGTAGAAACAATCTTAACTTACAAACAAAAAATATTAATTCTACATAACATTAAATTGTATACCTCTTCCATTTCGTAGCCATCTATAGTTACGATTATTGCATAATAACCTACGGAAGCAGGTGTCCAACTTGCACTGTGGGTACCGTCGGAGTTAGATCTGACTAACATATTTTCTACTGACCTTTTGATAGGAGGGGAAGTGTAACGAAGTTCTTCGAACGAATAATTTTGGTAAGGCTGGAACATATGTAATATAAATCATTTTTGTCACAAATTTCGATTTGGAGATAATATACGTAATGATATTTTAGTGTCTATTTCTTCTATAGAGCCTTTGTTTTCAACAACAAATATTTTTGTTACACATTTATTTGTATCTGTTTTTCATATGTTTGTTAAACTTTGACTAGTATAAGTTATTTTCAGATAACTCCATACAGCAGCAAAGTTTCTTATTTTATATTTTAGCAGATTTGGATAAGACAACATTTTGAATCAAGAACATGTACAATTTGTTCTAAATCCAACCACTTAAAAGTTATTTGAAAAAAATTACACCTAAAATCTTTCAAATTAGCCATTTGCTCAGACTAACAAGATTATTGTTAATCTTTATTTGTAGAGTATTTTACTCTTTTGTTTTCAAATGATCTGCGAAGATGATGTATTTTTCTTTTTTTTTGTTTAGTTTCCGGTATATCCCGTTTCAAATACCAACAATATTTACAATCCATCTTCCTTGAAATCGATTTTCCATTTCTTTGAGGTCCTGATGGAACCTTTTGCCCTGTTCTTCGCTAAAGTCCCCAAGTCTGAAAAGTAATCAAGGTGTGAATCGAGAAAATATAACTTCAGATTCTTTAAACAGCCTAGACTCTTAAACTGTTTCTTCCAATTTTTCCACATTTATTATTCCCAAGAAAATTTGCACCTACACACTTGCTTAAAACCCAACCATGCGTTATAGGAATAATATAAGTAAAAAAATTAGAAGAAATAGTTAAAAAATGGTCAGCAACTTTAAGAGTCTAGGCTGTTTAGTGAATCGGGAGTAATATTTCTTGGATTACCTTCCAGACTATCTTGGGAACTGTAGCGAAGAACAGGGCGAAAGGTTCCATCAGGACTTCAAAGATAATGGAAAAGCGATATCAAGAAACATGGAATGTAAACATACCGGGAGCTAAAGACAAACAACAGAAAAAGAATCAACTTCAGCTCATTTGAAAACAAAACAGTAAGATAATCTACAAACAAAAATTAACCATAATGTTGTTCTTTGCCTAAATTGAGACATTTTTGGGTCCATTTTCAACCTAAATATAGATAAGATACTGGCCGGTTGTGTATAATTTCTGACTACGGTATCGATTTTAGCTGGTCAAAATATGTCGGAAATGATATGTCAGATATTATATGTATTATATTATAGCAAAATCAATTTTGGACTATGATGGAGCAATTTTTGGGTTCATTTTTCCCTTAAATATAGATTTTAGAAGATACTGGTCGGTCGTGCATAAATTTTGTCTACGGTATCGTTTTCAGCTCATCAAAAATACATAGAATATTATGTCATCTTTGGATTTGGTCTTTTTTGTGTGTATACATATACAGGCTGTTACAAATTCGCTTCTCACTACAGCGATCTCGGAAACGGTAAGAGGTACGAAGTAGCTTAAATGAGGGCAAAGTTACGTAATCAGGGGACCAACATTATACCTCTAAAAAATCAAGGCTAACATGATTAGTTTTCGAAATATTTGAAAAACCGAAATTTTGGAAATCCGTTTTTGTTTCATTTCAGCTTTGTTTGAGGTGACATTGAAAAAAGAAGAACACTTTCTCAAGGCCACTTTTTGCCCTCTATCGAATGACATAATCAATTTTTATATGTAACGATTCGTCTCTCCAGGACCATCATCAACTTCATTTTTTTAAATACGACCCTAAAAATTTTATTACATTTTTTGCAAGCCTTTACGATCTCCAATACTGTACTGCTTCAAAACAAACCAGATTCAGACGTTTTATCTCGAAAATTCATCTTCAGTGTATTCGTTCCAAATTTATCTAAATTATTTATGTAGATTTCTTTGTTTATTGAATTATCATACACTATAAGTGTCGTTAGACCCTGTGAAATCCATCTAGTTATTTAAACTATTACCAACACGCGTTACAATAACACATTTATTATTATTAACTATAACATCACTCAATAAGTTTTTGCATCAAAATTAAAACATTATTACAATTTTAATTTTATTATGTCAAATTAATTTATTATACCTGTAACCGCAACTGCGAAAGAGCATGTCAGATGTATTTGTATGAATATCCTGAAAACAATAGATCGGAATATCTTTGAATTTTGAGCAGTCGAGAAGCCTAGAAATAACTATGGACACGGGAACAAAACTCGAATAATTTTTTATTTTAATGCGTGGTGGTAATAAATAACGAAGGATTTCACAGGGTCTAACGATACTTACAGTGTACAATAATTCAATAAACAAAGAAATCCAAATAAAATATTGGTTTGGGCTGAAGGAGTACAGTATTGGGGATCGAGAAGGCTTGCAAAAAATGTAATAAAATTTCTAGGGTCGTATTTAAAAAAATGAAGTTGATGATCGTTCTGTAGAGACGAAACGTTATATACAAAAATTGATTATGCCATTCGATAGAGGGCAAAAAATGGCCATGAGAAAGTGTTCTTTTTTCAATATCACCTCAAACAAGGCTGAAATGAAACAAAAACGGATTTCCAAAATTTCGTTTTTTTTTTCAAATATTTCGAAAGCTAATCATGTAAGCCTTAATTTTTAGAGGCATAATGTTGGTCCCCTGATTACGCAACATTGCCCCCATTTAAGCTACTTCGTACCTCTTACCGTTTCCGAGATCGCTGCAGTGAGAAGCGAATTTGTAACAGCCTGTATACTGGGTGTTTCAAAAAAGTGTTGCCAAACTTAAGGGGAGTATAGAGGACATTGTGGTAGAAAATTTTTGCAAATAAATTCCTAGTCGGAAATGAGCCGTTTTGACGCTGGAGCAATATTTGTCCAAAAACGTAATGTTGACACCAATATTTAAGTAATTTTTATTAAGGATAACGCAAAAAATGATTTGAAATAAAATAAATACGTTTTCTCTACTGATAAGTGTTTACTAACTGCATATCCTACACATGATGTTGGTAAAAATTGATTTTATCCACTACTGTGTGATAAAAGCTCTGAGAAGCGAATTTGTAACAGCCTGTAATATACTGTGTCCTAAAATGATGGTACAAAATTCATATTTTTTTCCAGTTCAGATTTTAAAAAATCGCTGAAACAGGTCAATTAATAAATAGAAATTGTCACTTTTCTGCAATATTTTCTATTTTTTGAGCCATGTTTGACAAACATATAACATTACCGACCGTTCTTTTTTTTTTTTTTTTTTTTAATAGGACGCTCTATATTTTATAGTATAAATAGAGAGTACTTCTAAAGACGAATTCAGCGATATAAGGTTATACTTACTTTTTTTTGTCATAGTTGTCAAAAAAAATTAAAAAAATTGTCTTTTGTGTCGTACTGATGACTATTTCAAACAATCATAGTATCTTCTCCACTTAAAAAAAATGTACCTACTCTTTATGCTAGGGACACGAGCGTCATAATGCGTGTTGTCAATAACGCGCGTCGCAATTCTCGCTGCACGAGCAAAAATAATCAGGAAATCTCGCGTGAATTTCCAAGTGGCTACGTTTTCTTACGTTACTTGGAAATATTTAAAACAAAAACGAAATCAAAAAAGAAAATAGTGGGTGCATCCAGTAAATCGTGAACGCTATCGACAGGGTCATTTTTACACGCTATATCCACATCTAAGAGCTAACCCGGAAATTGTTTTTAATTACTTCCGTATGTCTATCAATTTATTCAATGAACTGTTGGCTGCAATCAAGAACGACATAGCAAGGAATGATACTAACGTGAGAAGAGCCATTCCACCAGAGGATATGCTGGAAAACGCGTGTACAACGCCGCGTGTGTGATCAACAAGATGCAGTCGTATGTAATTCTAAAACGCGCGTCGACAAGTCTGAACGCGCGTCTAGCATAACTCCGGCGTTTGTTAACAGACATACACTCGAGCGTGCCTGAAATAAAATAATTGTTAGAAATTCCGTCCTGCGGTTATAAATGCGTATGTGAACCAATAGGAGACGATAGTTCAGAAAGGAGCGAGAGGCGGAGCCTACGTCTACCGCGCAGAAACCTATAAATAGTCAGTCAGTTGAATCAGTCAGTCAGAGAGTTCCAAGCGAGCAGCCGTAGTGTGCGGACGTAGTTGTGCAGTGCAGCAGTGAGTGAGTGCTAGTGAGTGGAACAGTGAAGTGGAAGCCCCACAAAACCTGTCTTTTACAAGAAAAGTTATTTTCGGCCTTTATTAAGGCAATATATAAAAAGAATTCGGCAATTTTTATTGCAAAATTTCAACTAATAACCGACG
>NW_019417429.1:53268-79285 GCF_000390285.2 Anoplophora glabripennis | reverse complement strand
TATATTTTAATGTTTATAACATGAAAAGATTTTATACTAAGTGAAACTTATAACTTATAAATATGATATAGTCTTATGTACGAACTACGTAATCTTTTTAATGTAACATGAATTTGGGCATGTCACTGCGAAATGTTATTTTGTTATATGATATATGTTGCCAGTGATAATGTTGACATCGCTAATCACTATAAAAGACAAGTTATGAAGTTTGTCTATTTCAGAAAGGAGGTGGCAGTGATAACGCCTCAACAGATGCTGAGACAACTTGCTTTTACTTTGAGTGTCTTGAGAAACATTTGTATGAAGCATTAGATAAATTTGCTCAATTTTTTATTTCTCCTTTGATGAAAAAAGAAGCCATGGGAAGGGAAAGGGAAGCTATCGATTCTGGTAAATGTCTTTTATGCGATGTCTATTGAAAATTGTAATGTTGTTAATGTGTTCTTTATAGAATTTCAGATGGCCCTTCCTTCTGATGATATGCCCAAAGAGCAATTGCTCTGTAGTTTGGCGAACCCTAATTCGCCTGTGAATTCTTTTGGATGGGGGAATTTGAAAACATTAAGGGATAATATATCAGATGACAAGCTCTACGAAGGAGTGCATGAATTTAGAAAACGACACTATTCTGCACATAGAATGACCCTTGCTATACAGGTAACAACAAATTATTTTTTAATTATATAAGGAAATTCAGTAAAGTGGTAGAATAAATTATTTAAAGCACACAAATTTCATATAAAATTAGATAAAAATATATATTCTCAAATTTTTTTGAGGATGTTTAACGTGCACTGATGAAACTTGAACCACTGATTTACCTTGTTGGCAGCAAAAATTTGCTTAGTTGATTTACACATATGTCAGCGGGTGGGAGAATTTTGATGCCATCTCATTTAGTACTTTTTATTATCAATGACATTTCTTTGAAAAAAATGTCTCCCATTTTGTTCGAAGAACAAACCATTTTACAGTTCTAATCTTTTTTTTATTTTAAACTGAGCTTACCATACAGAATAAATTGATACTAACTAAAACTATTTCATCTACAAAAACAATGTATTGTGCTTACACAGATGGGTTATTGAGTTTTAAGACTGTAGCCAGAAAATAAAGGTAAATAGTCTGAATGTAAAAATTTTTAAATTTATCTATGTACGCCTCTCGCACATCAATATAGCGTTAGGCACGATCTGTCATTTGTTGCGTGCATTTATCGAAGTCTTCTGGTACTTCTTTCAGCTCCTTCATCATAACCTTTTAAATCGTTAGAATATCGTCAAAAAGACGGCCTTTTATATGTAATTTAATTTTTTGGAATAAAAAATAGTCAGCCGGAGCCAAATCCGGTGAATATGGTGAGTGGTGAAACACTAACATTTTTTCGAGTCAGAAACTGTCGAACAATGACAGCATTATGGGCTGGCATGTTATAGTATAACAGAACCTAGTCCATGGACGCCTACAATTCTGGGTGAACTCACGCTCTCTTCAACAAATGATCCAACACATCTTTCTAAAACTCAGCATTGACCTTCTGCCTGGTAGAACAAATTATGGTTTATGCTCTGACAGTCGAAAAAATAACGAACATGGTTTTCACATCTGATTTTTTGGAAATTGAGCCTTCGGTTTTGGAGACCCTTGGCCCGTCCATTCAGCATTCTGTCTTTTAGTCTTTTTTTTAGCAAAGCATCGCGATTCATCACTGGTAACGATTTTTTTTTTTAAATTCAAGATTGTTACTATGTGATTTGAGCAAATCCGAACACGAGGCTACACAGTTTTCCTTCTGCTTAGTCATCGAAGAATGCGGTACAAAGCAGGCACAAACCTTTTTTTTGCTCAAATCCCTGGTGATTATTTGATGGTCTCTTTATTGATGTGTACACTGTCCGCCAACATTCTGATCATTGATTGATGATCACACTTCTGTACAGAGCAAAGCTTCAATGTTTTTGATCATTTGGCTTGTGTGTTGATGCCCCGTTCTATTATTGTCATGTACGCTGTCTCGACCCTCACAAAACGTCACGAGCCACAGGAATACAGTTGGACGTAATACACACTCCTCATTGTACACCGTTTGTAACAGTTGATACGTTTCCATGACTGTTTTACCGATTTTAAAATAGAACTTGATTATTGTATGCTGTTCAATGTCCCTTTCCATGACAACTATCAAAAACTCACTTCACATAAAATGTGGTAGATACACATATACTGCTCGGAAGTCTTCTCATTGCATAGTTCCATTGACCGCACATAGATAGCGCTAAGCACTTTGCCACAATAAAATCAGTCTTAAAACTTAACAGTCGAACTGTGTATGTATTTTCTAAGAGTATAAGCTACCAACAAAATCATATTTCTATTTTATGAATCTGTGACATGACATATTACATATTTGTAAAAAAAATTACCTACATTTTTTTTTGTGAAACAATTAATTTTAGAATCTTTTTCAATTTACTCGATTTCATAAGGTTAGTAGAATAAAATGTAAAATATATTTTTTCTTAGAAATATTACTTTAATTAAAATAAAAATCCAAATTGATGCTTTCATTGGCACTGATTTTCTGAATTTCCGCCACTGATTGACGTGTTTGTAAGCCGGCTAAGCAAATTTTTATCTCCAATAATACAGGGTGTCCCGAAATTCATGCAACAAAATTTGGTCATAGATTATTAAGACAAATTTAGGGGACCCGTATTTTTACTTTTTGCCAACTGGCCCCCTCTTTCGGAGTTACAGCTCCCTGAAATCTGCCCCTAAGAAGTCTTTTTTGTATCTCAAAACCATGTTGTACGAGAATCACTAAATTTGGTACACATAGGTTTTATGACATGTTAAATCTCACAGTATTACGCCTTTTGTCGAGAAACCCCCTTAAGACACTATTTCGTGGGCCCCTTGTCTTTGGAACGAGAAAAATTTGGTCGCAAATTTGATTTTTTTTTAAATTATTAGTTAACTAGAAAGCAATTGAATTTAGAAACTTTTTTGTCTCTTGATATTTGTTTCGTAAAACGCAATGTTCTTGAGGAAAATAGCGAATCACGATATCCATTCGATCACATTTTGACGTTTTTCTCGAAAACATTGCGTTTTACGGAAAAAGTATAAAGGGACAAAAAGTTTCTAAATTTAATGGCTTTTTAGTGTACTGATAATTTTTAAGAAATTTAAATATGCAACCAAATTTTTTTGGCTCCTAAGACAAGGGGGCCCACGAAAAATTGTCTTAAGAGGGTTCCTTGCCAAAAAACGTAACACCATCAGATTCCACATGTCATGAATCCTCTGTGTGCTAAATTTAGTGATTCTCGTACAACAGGGTTCTCAGATATAAAAAAAAGATTATTCTTAGTTGCGGACTTCAGGGGGCTGTAACTCCGAAAAAGGGGGACACTTGGCAAAAATAAAAAATACGGGTCTCCTAAATTTGTCTTAGGAATCTGTGACCAAATTTTGTTGCATGAATTTCCGGACACCCTGTATATCTGTATCACTGACAGTCTACTTCAAATATTCTGAGGGATAGATAGATTTTATATACAGGGTATCCAGTCAGTATCTACTAATCTCTCGGAAGCGTAAGACATTCAAAATGTCTTAGACGGTCAAAATAATATTAGGACTTCCTGTAACTTTTTTTGTCTAATGTACCTACTAGGAGATATTGGGCACTAAAGGGGTACCTAGAGATTTATGTTTTAGGTTTTAACCTTATATATTTTGATAAAATTTTGTCATAAGGAATGGCAGACAAGGTTAAATAATTTGAATCAGTTTTTTACTATTATAGAGTATTTGAAAATGGACTGGTTCCAATGTATATATTTTTCAAAATTTTGATATATGTCAATCTGTTTTGATATTTGAGAAAATATATGTATAATTTAAAACGAAACATTCTATGACCCTCGATTGTATGAAACCTTTTGCTTAGAATAATTTGTTTTATAATCCGAATCTGATTAAAATCTGAACCACCCTTTATAGCAGTAAAATACATTTTTTTGTAGGCAAGATTACCAATGGAAACGTTACAGACCTATGTGCTAGACTGTTTTTATAATGTACCAAATAATAACTTACCCCCAGAAGATTTTTCTAAATTTGGGGATGGAATTTTTGATACACCTGAGTTTCAGAAAATGTACTACATTAAGCCAAACACAGATTTGTGTCAGGTAAATTGGACTATTATTTAACATTATATCAAGAAAAAGAAAGAAAAATATCACATATTTTTTATATATAAGTCATTGCGGACATTTTTCAAACTTAACCTCTTCAGTCCCGAAAGTAAAACAAACCATTTTTTAAGTGAATATCTTTATTTATTATATAATAAGTATCGGTATAACATAAATATAGTACAAAATAAACAGTAATTTTTGTTCGGAATAATTCAACTAATTTCTCCAATGATTTCCCAAGAAAAGTAATTTACAGTACTAGCTTGTTTCCAAATTAAGTATGTTAGGAGTATTGCTGAAGTGTAACCTATAAAGAATTTTCATATTTGTCTGTGCTTTGTAGCTGTTCCAACATGAACAGCAAAAGCGGCAGCTATTTACCCTGTCACGTAACCTAAGATACAAATCGCGGGACATTGATTTTAAAAGAAACTATTTCTCATTATGAATTTGACTCTTTTTCAGTAGTAACACAATTAAAAAAATTACTATTTTGCTATTATCGCCTTAAAGCCAAAAAATTTTTAATGTGCTCTGTAGAACCTTCGTGCATTTTGGTACTACCACTAAAAGTCTCTAAAATCATCTTTTGAACACCACAAATTTTTTATATTACCCAATAAAATACATCGCCAGCGCTACAAATTTTTTTTTATATGAACTTCCACATAGCCATTGGTAAGTATCATACCAAGAATATTGAAATTTTTGCGAACTTTCCCGACTTCTATTTACGTTAAAAATTGCTGTTATTTTTGGTGTTGGCCGATTATTGAAAATTTGTTTCTTTACTTCATTAGGTCTTGAAGAAGGTGTTTCAAGTAAAGATAAAACAATATCATGAGCGGGATTCATTATTGTCTATGTATATCGATAATATAATATCTATTAATTATTATGCTTAATTAGTTGTTTTGTTGTAAGGAAGTTGTTTTTTATTTATTTTAAATTAATACCTGCCTTGTCCTTAAAGTCTTTATACTTTGTACTATGATCACTCAATCTAGACGTTACGTGGGTACTGCGAAATTGACACTGTAACTGTAAGCTAGATAGAGAGAGAGAGACTAGAAGCATGAGAAATGGGTCTTAACTTCCCCGCGTATGGACGTTATTTTAACCACCTCGCGTGGAGGGGGAACTCTAGTATATTGTAGGCAAGTGTGACGCGCCTACAAGCGAAGAAATTCTGGCCTCGCTGTGGTGGGGACTAGTGGAGAGTAACAGTATCCAATGTCGCGTCGATGGAAATGATGGGCGGCGAGATATTCAATATTCAAACAATTATTTTATACTGTTTATTTTTTATTAATGTTATAGGTAACTGGAAATTAGTTTACCTTATTGTTTATTTAGGTTAATAGTAGAATAGTAGTTATCAAAATATATGGTGTGAGAGTCATATTTTACAGTGAGGCCCGGTCTTAGTTGCTTCATACGAAGAGTCGCGACTTGTGTAGGTGCTATAAACACATGACTAGTATTACACTAGATGAAATAAACTTTTTTGAACTGATGATATTGTGAGAAAGAGTTGTTACTCCATGAACTATAAGTCTCTACTGAGAATTGAATTACACCCCAAAATATCTATTAAATAGAAAAGATCATTCATCAGGAGGGTCACTAGACATAGACCAGTGTCAAGCTTTTTAGCTCTCATCATTATGCTATAATAAGATGACCAACTAATAATTTAGCTATTTGGATGTTTATCTATATATAGACATATTTTGATTATCAGTGAGTTATAACCTATAAATGTGCAGACTGCCATTGAGTTATATCCTCAGTATCTAGTGAAAACTAGGACCATTTATCAGAAAAGTCAGCAGACATAGACCGATTTCGAAATTATTATTAATTCTTGTCAGCGTAAAGTAGCAATGATATTTAAAGATATGATATATCTGTAGATAAACATTCAAAGCTAAATCAATCATCATTTGTCTCACCTACTGACTAGAAGTAATAAGTTTCAAACTGGTCTATGTTTGGTGACTGTCCTTATAAATGATTTTATAGCTCCAATGTGGAGTAGTTGTTTCCATAATAAGATCAGTTTAATAAATATGGGGCATTCCACGCCAACTCGACCTCTTTTAACCCTGACCCCTTTCAATTTGACTGAAATTTTTTTATTGATTTCTACCCCATTGAAAACCGAGAATTTTTTCAAATTTTTTCACCCAACTCAAAAAAAAAAAGAATTTTTGAAAAAATAGGTATTTTTTTTTTTTAAAATTTCTTTTGAGAAATGCATTTTATGATATTGAGCAGTTTTTTGACAGTGACTTTAATCATTTGTGAGCTATTGTATTTGTCTTTAATATTGTTTTACCTGATTTCATTTATTCTGTTTACAATCAATGTCAATTTTAATCTGTATTTATATTTTTATTAATTTTAGGAAAACGAAAAAACACCACTTAAAAAATTTGAGGATTCATAAAATGTCAAATTTTTTTATAAAAATTTTTTTTTCGAAAATTGAAAAAAAAAATGGATAGGTCCAGATAATTTTCATCTATATTTTTTTCAAAAAGTACATTTAAAAACAAAAATTTTGAGAAAATGTCCCGATAACTCAATTTTTGAAAAAATTATGGTTATTTAAAAAAGAAAGCTATTTTTTTCAAAAATTCATAACTATTGTTAGTGAAAAAATTTGAAAAAATTCTCAGAGGTTCTCAATGGGGTAGAAAGCAATAAAAAATTTTCAACCAAATCGAAAGGGATCAGATTTAAAAGTGGTCGATTTGGCATGGAATGCCCCATATATTTTATCACCAATTGATTATCTAGATCAGGGGTCGGCAACCTTTTTTGGCTGCGGGTTAAAATCAACCACAGTGTGAATATTAAATGGATGTTTGGGTCAGTGATATTTTCATTTTAAAACAGTCTTTTAGTGAATAATAAGATACATTTTATTAAGAAAATAATTATGATACGCTTTTAAACTAATTATTATTATAAAAACTAATAAAATTCTAATTATTATAAAAAGAAACATTTAGCAGTTACCTAAGTGAAATAATTATTATTATTTAAAAAAATATATTGCCAGGAACAAACAAAAAGCAAAAAAGAGGTTATTTCAAGATTGACGTGCGCGCAAAAACAAAGCATCTATTTTAAATTTTTTTTTATTCTCAAAATATTCGTTTCATGTTTATTTTATAATTTATTTTTATATATTATACTTTTTTAGGAAATAAAGTCACTTGAAATTAGTAAATGGGTCACTCGGTGACCCGCGGGTCATAGGTTGCCGACCCCTGATCTAGATGATTTGACTTATAATTTTATATTTTCAATCGGTAAAAAGTTTTGATTTTATTTAAAAAAAAAATCTATAAAATTTTCACAATCAAATATTATCAAATATCAAATGTTCTTTGATACCAGAAATCTAGTTGGAGAATGTAGTCCATAGAGTAGTTGTTCTCCGCAATATCATCAGTCTTATATACTACATACACAGATCTTTGGTATCAAAGAACATTATTCAACTTCATTTGATGGGATTTTTCATGACAATTTTTTAATTTATTTGAATTAGCTTAATGTCTTTAAAATAACGTAAAAAATATGAGAGCAATTGTAAAATTGTAAAAACTGTATTTCTTAAACTCGCAAGATATATTTTCAGCTTGATTTGACTTGGAGCTTACCCTGTCTTCAAGACAAATATAAGACCAAACCACACAACTACGTGGCTCATTTGATAGGAGATGAAGGAAAAGGAAGCTTACTGGCCTACCTAAAACAAAAGTGAAGGATTGATTAAAAATTAGTACTGCAACAATAAATTTTCATTTCTGATTTTAGAATTTGGGGTTTAGCTACATCAATTGGTAACGGAGAAACAGGGTTAGAGTATAATTCCATGTATTGCCTTTTTACAGTGACAATAGTTTTAACAGAGGATGGATTCGCACATGTATATGAAGTAGGTTAATTAAACGTGTTGTATTTTTATAAAAACATTGGTGTGATTTCTTTGATCATTTAATTTTAGGTCATAGAAGCTATATTTAGTTATATAAACATGTTGAAAGAGATGGGACCGCAAGCAAGGATTTTTGATGAGATAAAGACGATTGCCGATACATCATTCAAGTTTTCCACAGAAGAAAATGCTGTGGATATAGTTGAAGATTTATGTGAAGCTATGCAGTTTTACCCGCCTGAAGACTATATTGCTGGTTCGGAACTTTATTATGAATACAGTCCTAAGGTATGTAACAAATTGTTTTGAACTTTAATATTAGTAAAATTAAGTGGGCCTTTAAATCACAGTTTTGGTCAACTTGGAAAATAAAATAATGTGTTTTTTCAAGATAACTTAAAGCTAAAAGAAGTTGTAGAGTATAAAATTTTACATAAAAGTGATCAATTGACTTTTTCTACTACTATTAAAATTAACAGAGGAGGTTAGACGTTAAGGGATGATATGAGATATGAATATTTCTAGTTTTTTTTTTCAATTTACTCTAAAAATATAATTTTTTTTTTTCAGGGAAATAGGTTTTCTTAAATTTTTAATAAAAAAGTTATAACAATTTTAATTTTTTAATTGTCAGTTTTAAACAACACTAAAACAATTTGTTTTTGAATTTTTTTTTTCCTGTGATGTTCAGGTAAGTGCAAAAATCTTTGAATTTTATTTAGCTCCTATGATATTGGCACAAAAAAGATAAAAAATTATGTTCACTATTGTCACACTAATGGTACAGAAATCCTGGACAACTCTTATGCTTATGACAAAGATAGATTATTACGTTCGCTATGGTCACACACATTACAGTGTTACCTGTATCACTGCACATGCGTCACATCTAAATTTCAAAGTCGATGGTAAAAAAAAATTCGAAAGCAAGTTTTCATTATTTTAAGGAGGTTCGATAGATCTTTTTTGACGGGCAGGCGGTGTGGGAGGGAAGCTTATGCTTATATGCGGGAGTTTCATTGAAGTACCAACCTTACATAAACTAATTTGAGCGAACTAAATATAATATATGCGAATGAAATTTATACAACACATGTTAGCTCGCATATATTTTTCGTGATTAATGCACAGCAATTAACTTTTTATTTGAATAAAAGTGTCATTAAGAGCTTGTAAATCTATGGGTGAAATCTGACAACATTGCACATCAGTATGGCGTAGTGATCAACTGTCAACTGTGCTTAGCGCGTATCGTATACCGTAAACATGAATGAACATCCAAGATACAATGGAAAAGTAATAACTGAAAAATAATATAAAAGGCGTATGAAACAGATAATATGGGGATTGATGAAAAAAAAGTAAAATGTGCAAACCGAGAATCCATATGATAACTATCAAGAAGCTCAGCAGTGTTGGGCATTAAACAATTAAATTTTCAATCAATTTATTAATTGATTAAGAAAATAATTGCAATTAATTTATTGGAGGTAAAATTAATTGCAATTGAACTATTAATTGCAAGTTGTAATTAATTTATTTGGGTTTATCTATATTAAGGTAGTTCCTTTGAATAAAATCTAGGCTTAAGACACATACGCAAATTTTTAGATCAATAGTTAACACGTTGACTGCGGTACATACCTCGGGGGGTATGTACTCATTATAAAAAATATGCGAATCTCAATAATCACATTTTTACTGTATCTTGTGAAAGTTGCAGAATCTGTAGTTTTTAGTTTTGTAGTTAGAAATAATAATTTTTCTATTTCTTTCTTCTCAAAACTCTTTGCGAATGAAAACGTTAGTATCCTAGGATATATAGTTACAGATACATGCAAGTTTATAGCAATAATTGTGTTATTTTTAATTTTATAGAGGTCAAATGTAAAAAAAATACATATCCCCAGGGATATGTACCGCATACAGAAGAAGTTTTGTTACATATCCCCGAAGATATGTATCGCAGTCACGGACAAAGTACATTGAGATTATGTCGCAGTCAACGTGTTGAAGCAGTTCTGAATTACATATTTAAATTTTAAATCGATTGACCATTTACCTTATGCACAAATTTTTGTATGCGTAGAATTTTTTTTTTTTATTTTTTCGGTACAAAACAAATTGTGATTGACCATTTAGTATGAGAGTAATTAATTTTTTAAAACCTGAATAATGAATAAGTTTGCTTGAATGGGTCAATGTGGCAACGTCACACTGACTAAATTGAGGAAAAATGAGCGTGAAAGTTGATGCTTGGAGGTTTGGTAATATTAAAGAATTCTTATCTGACAGGAATTGTAGAAGTACACTGGACTTTTAAATGAATTACGAAATATTTGATACTTATTTAACGAAGAGTAATGTAAAGAATAAAACAATCTTGGTATAAAAAACGATTTTTTCATTGTGTAGTTTATAAAATATAATTTATTTGAGATACATGAATAATGATTTTAAACATTGTAACATTCAAACTCAAAACATAATACTCAAGATCATCATAATTTATATAAATAATTTGTTATATTTTCTATGCATCTTAATTTTGCACTTCTTTCATTGCTATTATTTGATTCTCTTGATTTTTCACAAGCTCTTTTCAAACCAGCACACTGTTTCAACTTTTTATTCAACTCTTTTTCACTAATGAACTGATCCTTCCTTAGTCTATCTGACATTGTGAATTTGTTTATTGTCAAAACTTAAAACTATATTATAGGTTATAAAATTCCACCGCAGCAGCTGGCGTGCACTGTGCAATGACGGTCACGATGCGACATTGCCGATACTTCTAATCCACACACACACACATGTTCAACGGTCTCGCCCTCTCTTTGTCGCGCAGCACTATCTGTCACTCTCTTATTGACTGAACTACCTTAATTGTATCTTGCAATTATAATCAATTATAATTAACTTTTTCAATTGTTCTAAAAACAATTAAAACTAACAGTTATCCTGCCTCGATACAGACAAGCACTTAAATTTTATGTGAACAGATATTTGTATAGAAATATTTATATAAAAATGATTACTAAAATGTGATTGTCAATATTAAACTTAAATTGATAAGTGTTTGTAAAAAATAACTTAAATTAACAAATTATTCACAAAATTGCTTAAGAAATTATTGTCATAATTAAACTTATCATCTAATCTGATATTAAATTTAATTAAAATTAATAAAAAGAAAAATAGCAGCCCTTTATTTGTTACATTCCTACATATTTTATTCATAACTTACATTACACTTTTGTTTTGGTCCCACTATGCTTTTCATACAATAATAAGTTTTTTAATTATTAGTTTTTTTATCAATGAAGATATTATGACCAAGAAAGAGCAGGAAAAAGAGAAGCAAATAAGAAAGAGGGCAATAGAAGAGAAGAAAAAAGGAAAGAACGTTAAAATTGGGTATAGTAAGATTATAATTGATGGAGAGGAGTGGAGATGGAATAAGGCGAGAGAAACACTAGAGTTAGTGAATCCAAAAACTAGGAAAGGATACTGATCAGAATACTGACAAAACGGTAAATAAGTTGACGAACAGGCAAGGAAAANCTATATTATAGGTTATAAAATTCCACCGCAGCAGCTGGCGTGCACTGTGCAATGACGGTCACGATGCGACATTGCCGATACTTCTAATCCACACACACACACATGTTCAACGGTCTCGCCCTCTCTTTGTCGCGCAGCACTATCTGTCACTCTCTTATTGACTGAACTACCTTAATTGTATCTTGCAATTATAATCAATTATAATTAACTTTTTCAATTGTTCTAAAAACAATTAAAACTAACAGTTATCCTGCCTCGATACAGACAAGCACTTAAATTTTATGTGAACAGATATTTGTATAGAAATATTTATATAAAAATGATTACTAAAATGTGATTGTCAATATTAAACTTAAATTGATAAGTGTTTGTAAAAAATAACTTAAATTAACAAATTATTCACAAAATTGCTTAAGAAATTATTGTCATAATTAAACTTATCATCTAATCTGATATTAAGTTTAATTAAAATTAATAAAAAGAAAAATAGCAGCCCTTTATTTGTTACATTCGTACATATTTTATTCATAACTTACATTACACTTTTGTTTTGGTCCCACTATGCTTTTCATACAATAGTAAGTTTTTTAATTATTAGTTTTTAATCAAATACTTTAAAAAGATTGACAATTGATTAATCGTTAGTTGTGGAAACTCACTACTAACAATTAATTAGTTGCTAATCGCGAGTTTTTACAATTGCAATTAATTCATTTTTAATTCTAATCGGTGTGATGAACAATTAATTAATTGTTAATTTTTAATTGTCCAACAATTTAATTTTGCCCAACACTGAAGGTCAGTGTATGGTAGTGAGACATCGCCTTGTCAAATTGAAGATTATGACAGAACATCTATACTGTTCGTTTTGCAAAGAGATCCTTTCAATTTTTGTTTCAAATTGCTATTTAGGTATATTGCATGAAATCACGAAAAATTTATTTAATATTAGTTATTACTACGTATGTTTGCGACTAGAATAATTTTATAGTTTATAATCGAGCTATTCAAATATAGAACATCAGTCGAAGCGTTAAATACAGCGTATAGCGTTGCCATATTTCCTTTCATCGGATCAGATGTTAGTTTAAATTTGTCAAAACGTTATCTATTCATTCCATTAACTCAATAATTACATTGTGCGTGCATATTTTTATTATTTTAAAATGTTTAGTAATATTTAATTATTTAGTTACAATATCATTTTTCCGATCCTAACCATTTTTAAGAGCAATATTCACGTTTGAACAAAAATTTTTCGCCTCCCATAATGGTCTGTGTATAAAAGCATAATTTTTAATATCACTTTTTAAAAAAACTACGTTGGCAATTGATCTGAGATTTTTACACGAGGCAGTTTGCATATTTATTAATAGATTTCAATTGCTTTGAAAACTTTCTTATCATTTTCTTTTCGGGATCAAACCTCCTTAAATAATGAATCAAATGGCATAGAAAAAAATTCATTTTGTATTGTAAATCATTAAAAATGATAATTACAAAATTATAACATTTTTATTAAAAATTAAAGAAAAAATCATCTATTTCTCTGAAAAGAAAGTTTATATTGTTTAGTTTAGAGAAAGAAATACTAGAAATTCATTAATTTTTCTGCTTGTTATGATTTTTTAAAATTTCTTGTATCATCCCTTAATTTCTAGCCTCCCCAACCCTTTTGATTTTAATTTAATAGAAGAAAAGTCTGTAAATCATTTTTAAGTATGTAATTTAATTTTCTACTCCCTTTGGGAGATCTTGAAAATAAATTGTATTTTTTTTACCTGTGACCGGAGGTTGGTTATTATATCGGGTCTCCCAAAATTAATGCAATAAAATTTGGTCACATATTCTTAAGATAAATTTATTGACCCATATTTTTTTATTTCTGCCAAGTGGCCCCCCTTTTGGAGTTACAGTCACCTGAAATCTGCCCCTAAGAATGGTCTTTTTTATCTCGATACCCTGATGTACGAGAATCACAAAATTTGGTATACAGGGGTTTCATGATGTCGAAAATGATAGTGCTATGCTTTTTGGCAAGAAATCCCCTTAAGATGCTTTTTCGTGAGCCCCCTTGTCATTGGAGCCAAAAAAATTTGGTCGCATATTTAAAAAGCCATAGAATTTAGAAACTTTTTTGTCTCTTGATATTTTTTTCGTAAAACGTAATGCTTTCG
Source organism: Anoplophora glabripennis (assembly GCF_000390285.2). NCBI lineage: Eukaryota > Metazoa > Arthropoda > Insecta > Coleoptera > Cerambycidae > Anoplophora > Anoplophora glabripennis. The sequence goes on along the minus strand of NW_019417429.1, from coordinate 65,378 downwards.
AGAAAAATGGTAAAATGTGATCGAATGCATCGCGTATTGGTATGAAATTCTAATTAAATTTAATGTTAAAAGCCGAATTGTTAATAAAAACTTCACAAAAACAATTTGAAACAATTATTTTCCATGAGATAGGTAAATTTCTGTGTTTAGATCAGGGAGCAAGAAATGTGGTCCAATTATGCCATCTAACCCAACAGTTAATCGGGAATCGATATTGCCAATGAGTTTCCTTCAATTAAATTCAAGATATTTCCTTCTTAATAGGCTGTTAACAAACGACGTCNTGTCGACAGCAATAAGATGAATAACAATATGCGTTACTTGTTTTTACGTTTAAGCACCACCTACTTAGCAAAATAACACAACATATCGTTTTTATACATTCCTAAACGTCCGTCAACTTTAAATGTCCGAACATTAAGTTGTCAGAATAAATTGGTATTTTTGTTGGTGTTAACTTACAAGACGATGAAGAACACTTCTTTTGTAGCATATTGCCACATAATTTACATATTTTGAAAGATAATTACCAATTATACTGATCATAAGTGGTTTCACTATATAAAATAAAATTGTATTTAAATGTAATGTATTTAAATGTAATTGTAAAATATGTATTTTACATAGCTGTTTTATTTTTAAACTACATTTTGTCCGAACATTAAGTTGTTAGGGCTCGTACAGGGGTTTCATGATGTGGAAAATGATAGTGCTATGCTTTTTGGCAAGAAATCCCCTTAAGATGCTTTTTCGTGAGCCCCCTTGTCATTGGAGCCAAAAAAATTTGGTCGCATATTTAAAAAGCCATAGAATTTAGAAACTTTTTTGTCTCTTGATATTTTTTTCGTAAAACGTAATGCTTTCGAGAAAAATGGTAAAATGTGATCGAATGCATCGCTAGCCACCTACAATTAACATGTAGAATTTCATACGAATCATGATATGCATTTGATCTGATTTTGCCATTTTTCTCGAAAACATTGCGTTTTATGAAAAAAATTAAGTGACAAAAAATTTTCTAAATTCAATGGCTTTTTAGCGGATCAATAATTTTTAAGAAATTCAAATATGCAACCAAATTTTTTGAGTGTGTCTGAAGGGGGTTCTCTGCCAAAAAGTGTAGCACTATCATTTTCCACATGTCGTGAAACCAAATTTAGTGATTCTCGTATAATAGTGTCCGGAGATATAAAAAAAGACTATTCTTAGGGGCGGATTTCAGGTAGCTGTAACTCTAAAAGAGGGGACCACTTGGCAAAAATAAAAAATACGGGTCCCCTAAATTTGTCTTAACAACCTGTGACCAGTGTGAGCACATTTTGTTGCATTAATTTCAGGATACCCGGTATATCTCAAACTAACTTATATAAAAAATTCAGGCAAGTTGACCAAAATTACGATTTAAATTTTTTAATTGGACTATATATTATTTACTTGAAGGATATTCAAACGATAGTGGACCACCTCAACCCTGAAAAAGTGAATATTAGAGTATTATCAAAAACATTACCTAATGGTTTAAAATTTGATAAAATAGAACCATGGTTTGGCACTAAATATACTAATATAGGTAAAATTGTATTATTTTCATAAAAAGAAATACACAGGTAATTTTAATTCATTATTACAGATATTCCCGAATCTTGGATAGAAAGATGGAAATCTGTTAAGCCTTATCCTGAAATGGACATGCCACCTCCTAATCCGTACTTAACAAAAAATTTCTCCATCTTGCCAGAAATAGAAAATAATCCAGAATATCCTAAAAAAATTATAAGTACACCTTTACTGGAGATGTGGTACAGGAAAGATCAGAAATTTAAATTGCCACTTGCTTATTACTACTTTTACCTAATTAGTCCTTCAGCGATAGAATCACCTAAAAAGTATATATTTTTTATTTTATTTTATTTGATAAGTTTAAACTTTGTAATTTTTTTTAGTTCTGCAATGTTAGATATTATCCTAAATATGTTTGTCATTGCCATAACTGAAGAACTGTACCCAGCAACTGCCGCCGACCTATCCTACAGTTTTTCAGTGCATGAAAAAGGACTTATGATAAAAGTGTCAGGTTATAATGAAAAACTACCAGTAAGTAGTACAGTGCCTTTATAAACGATTGAGTCCCATTTTTTTTTCACTTATATAGAATAAAAAAACCCTAAAAATTACGATATCATCCCAATTGTTGGTTCATGTTCTTTATAATTTCATAAAAAAACACACTTTCAATTTTCGTAAGGATCGGTTCATAACTTTTTGAAGTAGAATAAAAAAAATGTCATTTTGAGAATAACACATTTGAAAATTTCCAAAAACTATAAATTTGAGAAAGTTACCAGTAATATACAGGGTGTTTTTGAATGGATTAGCATAAATGATACCAGTGAATTTACATTTCAAAAGAACATGATCTGCAAAAAATCGCCTTAGTTCACCCCTGAAGAGATCTGGGCCATCAAAGTTTCCAAAAAAATTATGAAAATTGGCTGTAATTTGAAAACCGAACGAGGTACAAATAACAAATTTTTTACAGGTTGTTCACTAATACAGATGCGAGTTTTCAACTATTTTTCGAAAATTTTAATCCCTCGAAAGGGGTTGAAATAACCACCCCTCAAGCCATTTTTTGCCATAACTTTTATATTTCGTAAAAACTCGATATCCAAAAATACGCATTAGATAAACTGGTTCTTTTAGAAACTTTTACCTCTCTAGCAATTTTCCTTTAAAACTTTTCGTTTATTAATAAAAAAATATAATGTATTACCATTCACCTCACACTGTATATGATTGCAATCAATCAAAGAAAAACTAAGTGTACTGCTGTCATGCCAGTTGTCACAATTAACTCTTCTGTAAGTTGTCACTGTTATCAGCTAAATACTTTTTGGGTGTAAATTAACAAGAATTATGCCAAATTTTACTAATGATGAATATGTGGACATGCTACAAGTGTTTTTTTGTACGATCGTGCGTGCGTTTGACTACAGGGCATGGGCGCATTTTGAACAAAACACATATAACCACACTTCAGTGAAACGGGTTACTGCCACATAGAGTTTGAAACAAAGCATGTGAGCCTGTGGTTATCTATCACCTCCCTGTGCCAATTTGTCACATGTAGATGTAGATGATATGTAGAAATATGCTTGCACGATGGCCTCAGATTTCAGCGTCTGTGATGGAGTGGATGGATGGTACGATTATAGATGACAGATGGCATTAAACTGAGCCATGTTCACGGAGTGCATGCACTTTATGCAACCAACCAACCATCCAAGGCATATTGAATGCATGTTATTAAGATTTTTTATTGATTTAAGTAAATAAATTATTTTAAGATTACATTTTGAAAATATCTGGGGGGGGGGAGTCCCAGAGTTCTCCTTCATGAGCCGCCACTGAATAGTCCTTCTTCTTTCTCATAGGCAGGCATCATCCTGAGCTTGCATCTGTTCTTTTCTTGTTCAATAAGTCACTACCTGAACAAGCTCTCCGCCCTGCCTGCTGTGTGCCCGAGCGGTGACCTGATGGGCGTTCGGTTGTAGGCTCATAAAATCAAAACGACTACAAATTTCGTTTTGAAATTTTGGCAGGATATTAGTTATGCTGACAAATTATGCAATAAAAAAATTCGATTTTTTTAACCTCATGTGGTTTCCCCTCTTAATAAGAAATATTGGTTTATTTAATTTGTTTTTCTTACTCAATAAATAAATTATAAAATATTTTAATTATTAATATGTTTTATCACAATCACAACAAATTTGGATTTTGCAGTGAATATTTATTTTTATGTATTTTAGCTTGTCATTGAAGTAATTTCAAAATATTTAGTTACCCTTAATGATCACCTAACAGAAGAAATGTTTAGTGCGGTAAAAGACAAAGTAGTCAAAAGTTATTACAACAAACTTATAAAACCGTCCACACTATCAAAGTAAGTAAAACGACTATCTATTACACCCTAATATGAACCTAAATTTTTAGGGATGTAAGACTGAAACTCTTGGTATCCAATAGTTGGACACCAGTTGATAAACATTCAGCGATAGTAAATGTCACTTTAGAACAAGTGAAGCAGTTCTATAGAGAATATATGAAATCTCTCTACGTTAAAACGTTAGTTCAGGGAAACGTGTCTGCCCAAGTTGCATCTGAAACTATCGACAAATTTGTAAAAGCACTACAATTCGAGCAGCTTCCTGAAAACTCTTATCCGAAGGTAAGCCTTTACATTCTCAGAACATTTCAAACATACATCTGTCTATGTTTTAGTTCAAAGTGGTTCAAATTCCAAATGGTGAAAAGTGTTGCAGAATACAAGGGTTCAATAAAAATGATGCCAACTCTATAATAACAAACTATTACCAGTCGGGTCCATTTTCAATTAGAAATAGCGTTATTATTGAAATAATTATGGTGGGTGAGATTAAGATCATTTAAATCGGATTGTCTTTGTAATATTAATCTGTTCATTGACTATTAAATCGAAACACTTGTGCTATTTCTGGTGTGCCCCATTGCTTTGTTTCAGTAATCTGTGGCGTGGCGGCACACCACAGGATTTTTGACAGATGAATCAATTGTTGATAATATTAAATTGACAGTTCTTAGAAATTATGACAAATGTCAAATATCTGTTGAAGTGGTGTGTCTTTATTTACATATCATTTTTAGCGTGTATTACTGTTACGTAATTTTAAACTTTAAAATAGAACTTGAAATATCTATCTGTCATTAACTGTTTTCGAATGCGTAGCACGACTAGTGACAAACGTGAAATTTATAATTTATGTTCACAACGTGATTAAAATTTATTAACCATCTTTTTTGGGACACAAACGTCATAAACTGGTTCATTTTTTGCACAACAATGTCAGTGTCTACTAAACTGCTACAATAATATTGACATTTAGGCGATGCCATCTTATATTGTAGGATTAAGATGTCGGAAGAATCTCTGAAACTCTAGATTAAGTCTCCTGGCTGGTATTTATACTGGCTGTGTCACTCTGCTTCTTGATTTTTGCAAATGAGTAATGTCTAAATTCCAGATAGTGGGAACCTCATCTCAACTGAAATTAATTTAATTCTTTTGAATTTTTGTTTCCTCAAAGAGTTTCGGACAAAATTTTTTCTCAAGAGAACTCTGGTATTAACTAGATTTATTTTGTGTACTGTATCGGCTCTTTTCTCTGCAACCACAGATTTTTCTACATTGTTCTTCATGTGACACTCGTTTAACCTCGTAATACTATGTCATCCTGCCAAATGTATACTTTTCTGCATGTACACCAAATGTATTCCAAGTACATGCGGAAAAGTATGCTTTGGACAGACGGGAGAACAGGTTGGCACGAGGTTAAAGGAGCAAAGTGTCGCATGAAGAATAACAATGTGAAAATATCAGCAGTTGCAGAGCACAAGACAAATACTGAACATACAATAGATGAATTAATACCAGACTTTTGGTGAGAGAGAGAGATTTTGACTAAGACTCTACAGGGAAGCAATAAAAATCCAAAAGAATCGAAATAATTTCAATCAAGATGAGGGGATGAAACTACTTGAAATTTGCATCTGCAAAAATCAGAACTGGAATGCCACAAATCAGTGACTGCAGCCATGCACCGAAATGCTCTGAATAAGTGCATTCAGCCAATATAAATATCAGCCAAATGACTTAATTTCCAGTATCAGCATTTCTGAAGAAGAAAATGATGTCTCAAAACAAGCAGTATAAGCCCATGTCATGGCAACAAATCTGGAAATTGTTTAACTAGATATTTAATCGTTACAATAATTTTTAAATAACATCAATTTAATGATTTAAGCAGCTGGCATATGTATTTTTCAAAAGTCCAGTAGTGTGCTGCCATAGGTGGAGAATCACTGAAACAGGATCATGGAATAGATTAGATTAGAATAGCATGGGTGCCCTGATTTGTCAAACTATTGTGAAATAACTTTAAATTTAGGAATAAAAATTTTTAGCTAATTATTGAAGAACCACTCTTCGACATACTGCGTACCAAAGAACAACTGGGGTATAGTGTGTACTGTTCGATAAGAGATACATTTGGAGTTTTAGGCTACACTATTACAGTCAATGCTCAAGCCACCAAGTTTACTACGTCTTATGTGGACGAACGGATAGAGGCATTTTTGAAACACACTAAGAAATTATTATCGGATATTTCAAAAGAGCAACTAAATCAGACCAAGGGCGATTTAATCAAGACAAAACAATGTGCAGATGTACATTTAAAAGAGGAGATGAATCGTAATTGGTCAGAGATTGTTACCGATGATTACCTGTTTGACAAATTAAAGCAAGAAGTTGAGGCTATAGGTGATATCAAAATTGAAGAAATCAGAGAATGGTGGGATAAGCACAACATTTTTGGAAATCAAGAGAACTACAAAAAATTGAGTATTCAGGTAAATTTTGTTTGTACTTTTATATGCTAGTGTTCCAAAATTGCAGGCCGTGACTCATTTTCAACATGTCGATCTGTGCGACAGGCAAGGTGTGCATAGAATACAATTCCATGGATGTATTACTTCAGAGAAATTATTATTATTATTATTATCATCACCACTCACAGACAGACTTACATTACACTTTCTCAGCATTAGGTTGGAATCTTTGATGCCCGTTTTGTTCTCGGGCTAGGCTCTGTGGGGTCAGACCTGCTATCAGACCTTCCCTAATGTTTATTTCGATTCTTATTGTTGGTTCTATGTCGCTGCGAACGGAACTACTTAGATAATGATGATCCTTTTAGATGTTCCGTAATGGTCTCTATAACTGATTGCATCCAATACTTTCAAATATCCGCCATTCTTTACTGTTGCTGCTATCTTCGAAAACTGTCCATAGAAAAATGTTTATATCTTTTTTAGATTGGTCATACTGAGAGTTTTCCAAAAAATAGCAAATGTATTATTCATGTAATACTTGTATCTCCTCTTAAAATTTATCATTTTTTAATTTCATTAAAATATTTACCGGATTGATTAGGTGTGTTTTGGTTCCGACAGAGAACGGTTCTAGGATGGTTCAAATTAGTTGATCATTCGATTCAAAAGAACATCTAAGTCAGTACATACTGACAATAACTTAATTATTATGAATTGTTTTAGGACTTTCTGCTGACAGAACCAATGCAAGCCTATTATTAGTAACGATTAACTTCGTCTTCCACTAAATCATCTGTAGCACTATCTCTGTTTCCGCCTTCTCACTTGTAATATCTTCAGTTTCATTCTCAATATCTGATTTTGACATATTCTTAACACACCTTTTTTGTTATATTCATATCATAAGAAAACATGTTCTGTGGTATATTTCAAATAAAATAAAATCTCTTCTACATATTGTTGCAGGCATATGGAACTAGATTGTGCTAGATTGTAGATATCCATGCCAGTGATTTATTTGGAAAAAATCTTTCCATCCAGTTATTGGTGGCATTTTTAATGAAACTTTCCCATAAGAAGTATCGGAAAAATAATTTGTCTTACATCAATACTATGCTAGTTCAACTAAAATGTCAATTTCATTCATATCACAGTAAAACTCTTTCAGACAATAACCCATTTCTCTTGAGCGAATCTTCGACTGCTACGATTGCAGTTTGAATTAATTTTGGAAGTTCATCTTTAAAATAAAATACATGCATTTTCCTAGGGATCACATATTTAACGGCGTCTGTTTCAATTTTTTCTAGCTTTCGATTTTTTTACATCTTTGCATGCACGATAAATACTTCTAACAGACAATTTTGTTAAAGAACTAGACCAGGGGTCGGCAAATAATTTTAGGTGGAGTCCGGATACTTTTGAAAATTTTTAACGAGGTCCAGAAAAAAAACTCCCGTTGTAAAACAAGGTTTATCGGTACAAAACTATTTTTGAAGCAAATTATTATCTTCTGCAAAGCCATTCACCAACCAGTGGCAAAATTGGAAATATGCGTTGGGATCTAAATTTTCAAGTTCTTGATCAGGAATTAAATGAAATCTCCGAGGAAGTTGCTTTTTTAATGTTTTGTAAACATTAGTTTTAGCTACATTTAATTGTCTTGGTGCACTGCGGACACTTCATAATTTGCTTGTGTGGAGTGATGAGAATCCTAAAGAAACACGACAATAATGACATTTCCTGTTAGCCACAGCAATCAACATCTTGTTTTCATCGCCTACTGAACTCATAGTATTAAATCCGTGACACTGCTACGCAAAAGGAAACGCACAGACCTGCAATTAATGCCACTTTTCTCAACAATGGCTTTCTGTAGGCGATTTTCTCAAGGGACAATAATTTTTTTAAATGAAATGACCTTTACAATGTTGCTGCAAGTTTTAAAAAAATACGACCACTGTAAAAGTTTTGACCGCTAAAAGGGAGAGGTAATCAGAAAAAACTATCAACCAGTATATCGATTTGACTAAAGTTTTAAGAAATAATACGCCACAAATTTTAACGTGATTAGTAAAAGGGTTATTAATCAAATTAGTTTTATTTTTGACAATTTTGAAGGCCCGTAATTCAAAAACCAAAAAGTTTTTATTTAACTTTTTTTTGTAGATCGTATTTATTTATCGTCCTGAATATGCAGTCAAACATTGTCAGTGATATTTGCAGACACCCTGTATACTGCCATTTCAATTTTTAAAATATTGAGTACACTTACTTTGTGGATGTGCCTTGTACATTTATTTATACCCTAAAAGAGAATCTTTTTTATTTAAAGTTGTCCAAAATTGTCGAATTTTCAAGTAGAATTTAGAAAAAGTTGAAAATAAACAAATTGTGATGAAAAACCTCAACTTTGCCAAAAAAGTGCAATCTAGAAACATGTATGAATTTTATTTCAACAAAGTTGAACATGCCTCACTATGGCAGAACCTAGTAACTATGGTAACTATATTATCAATTATTATCAATGCTCTGAGTTAAGGCCTAAAAGTATCTAATGAAGCTTCTATTTATCCTTAAATATGAATTTTGTTAACAGCTGTGGTAAAATAAAAAAAAAATTTAATTTATCTGTGAAGTGGCTCCAACTCCACATATTAGAGAGAGTGTTCCTGTATCCCTTATTTTGACGTTTTACTAGTTTGTAACGCAATTTTTTAGCCACCCTGTATTTTTCAAAATATATTAAACTTACCATGATGAAGATCATTGCTTAACAATTTAAGGGTTGTTGAAAGCATCTGGACATCATGAGTGTAATCCTTACTAATTTTTTATTTTAATTTGCACTCACAAAATAATAGGAAATACAATAGATAGGAATATTTGTATTCAAAAATCAACGGAAGAAATTACATTTGCGGTCTTGAGCCAGTTTATTTTAGCTAACCTATTAACCGTTAAAAAATGATAAGGATGGTACTCAAATGTATTGTTATCTACAGAAAAATATTTTTTGCATAATTTGAGTAATTATACTTTCAAAAAAATGTTTGGCGGTCCAATTTTTCACCTTCCACAGTCTGAAACGAAACATCTAAGCTAGAAATTGATACATCGAGAAATTAAATTATGCAGCACTGATCGTCTCTCTTTTTGAACGCAATAAATAAATATTCCAAGTGTTCACGAGTAGGTTGCACACATGGATTTATTATCGGAAATAAATGGCGCACAGTACAATGTCCGTGGAAGAACACGCAAAGTTTTATCAAAATTTGTAAAAATTTTAATTGATTTATTTACGAGACTTACTACCTATTATGGAACTCTGGTATAGATTTATGTTTTGTTGCTGATACTTAACTAAATAAGATATTATTTTCTTCTTAGGTTGTTGGTAATGATAAAAATGTGGATCAGAAACGTGCCAAAAGAGATATTACAGGTAAAGAATTCGGAGGTTAGTTTAATGATGCAAATCGTTATGTTTCTAATAATGTTTTGTTCCAGACTCAGCTATGTCCACCAAGTACGCATTTAATATGTTAGGTTCAGAAGAAATAAGTGAGAAAGAAAGTAAGGCAAAAGATTATTTTATAAACGATATTAATAAATTTAAAGAAGGGCTAGCTTTGTATCCTATAGTGCAAAATTTTAAGTAATTGTGGTATTTGTGATTTTAAATTATAAATTGACTAAAGTGTTCCATATAAAAGTATGCTTTATACATTTTGTTGAATATATATTGTCTTTTTATACAGACCATTTTTTTTATATGATAAACATTTGAATTTTATTGGATGGTTTGTTAGAAGTCAAAAAACAGTTAAGTAAAAAATTTTCTCATTATTCAATCATCGTTTCCAACTTCTGTAAAATTATTAGAATGTCATTAGATTTCACATCCTTATGATTTTATAAAAGTGAAAATGTTCTTGACTCAAAAATAAAAAAAATAGTTTTCTAATCTGTCCAAAACTGTTACTAGATTTTGGATTTTTTTTGCAATAATTTTTACGGTAGAATTTCTATTACGTGGTTGAACAATTTCCAGGCTGGTTGCCATGTCCTTAAAGTTTCAAAAGATTCTCTTCTTCAGAAGAGGCTCTGAAACTGGAGATTAAGTCCTCTGGTTGGTATTCGTATTCGCTGTGTGCACTAGTCTATGATGTTCCGGTGAATGGCTGTAGTCATTAGCCCATGTCTTTCCAGTACTTGAATTTTGAGGATGTCATTTTCAAATTTCAAATAGTCCCTTGTTTCAATTGAAATTATCTTGACTCTTGCACTTTTGAAGAACAACAATGTAGAAAGCTCAGCAGTTTTGCAACGCAGGGCAGATACAGGTCACTTGGTAGATCTAACTAATACCAAGATTTTAGTGAGAGCAAGAAGACATTAGCCAAGACTTTGTGGGGAGGCAATAGAAACGCAGAAGAATCGAGATAATTTGAATCAAAGCCAGGAATTAGATCTACCTGGAATTTGGAAGCAATTCATCTGCAAAAATCAAGGAGCAGAAAAACGTGTCAAATAAAATCTTTACATTAGACAGCAGCCTAGCAGTTAAATTTTAGCGGGAGGTTATTTCTTGGATCGTTTTAAACCAAATAGTCTTAAAAGTCAATGGAGGTAAGACAGATGAAATATAAGTCAATAATTTCCCTGATTAAAGACAAATATTCGCTGAGTAGTTTGCACATATGCCGACCGAGGTACTGAAGTGCATTGTTACTAAGAATATCAGAATTTTAATGCCATCCAGTATTTTTGAAATTTGATAGGTGAATTTGATTGACAAGCTTATCACACTACTCCCGAAACAAATTAAAATTTCCACACCAATAATTTTTTACCATTTTACCACACTGCGCTTCAAACGCAAACAAAAAATTTCTACAATTTTTTTGTAAAGCCAATAATTTTAAAGCTATTTTAAATTTATTCAACCGTGTGATAGGTTTTTTCAAAATTTAAAAAAATAATACGAAGTTGGTTCCTTTTTCATATTAAATGATAGATTTTTTATAAATAACAATAGAAATTACATCGTTTTACTTATTCATTTCCGTAAACATTTATATAGTGGCATCGCAAATCTGGTGTTGTTAGTGGCAGTGCCAGCCAATATCTCCATACCAGCCTGTCATATTGCATATTAATTCAATAAATTTTTGTCTTTAATTATTACTATAATAACTTACAACTTTCATCATTATAAATCAAATATACAGGGTGATTAAAAATGTATCCAAAAAAAAAATGGATGTGCAAATACAATTTTTTAAATAAAAAATCAAAAGGGCAGTTCGAAAATGATTTAAAAATACAATTCTGCATGGCATGGAAACTGTAAAACCTGACTTTACACAAGACTAAGTGTAATAAAATACTCACAAAAACTATCCATCAACTCCGAGTTGTTATACACGCAAGCCATTTTTGACACTAACTACAAAAAAACTATTGTAAATACTATCGCAACGACGATTGTAAAATCGGATTTCAGTATTCGGAGTCGCTGAGGCCACGTGGCTTTCCACGCGTTTGCGAATGACGCTAGAGACTACAGTTGTCCAGTGATGTGATTCTTGAAAGTACTACAACTTCAATAATTTTTTCCTCGGAAACTAAGAGGATTTTACAAAAAATTTTTTACGATATTCACTCCATTT
>NW_019417429.1:0-52191 GCF_000390285.2 Anoplophora glabripennis | reverse complement strand
CTAAGGGCCACCTTAGCAAAGCGCATCCCAGGCTGCATAGCCGCACTACCCTACCCAACCATACCACACATAAACATGACACTACCCCCGGGGTTTACACAGACGAGCCGGCGAAGCAAGAAGAGCGCCAGAAGAAAGGGCCCTAGCCGGCGGGGCCCAGCCAGGACAAAAGGAGGTCCCACAAAGCGCCTACACCGGCCGCATTTGCGGTCGGGGTAGACGACGGATGGGGCCCACCTACGAAGGCTGTCCAGGCCTACACGAGATGAGGCAGGATAAAGAGGGATAATCCCCCTCGATCCCAAATCATTGAGGCCAATTTCTAGCCATAGAATAATGGGCGTGGCGCGCGGTTGGACTAAATTGAATCAAGGAACAACCTCCCCAATGTAGGCATAGATCACTGTATGTAAAACAGGAAATCAATAGGCGTTTTCTTTCGCTCTCAGTTTTGAATCATGATCACTGAATCAGGATCAGACAAAAACGAACTAGATCCTTGAGTCCAACTTCGAAAAGAACATGATTTTGTTTACTGTTGACTGGATTTGATTTTAAATGTCGTTTAGGTATACCTATTCTTCTGTGCACAATTAAAATAAAAATAGTAACTGCCTTCTTAGAGAAAAAAGAAACCACCACAATTTTAAGGTTATATTAAATATGTGATCGTGATCAAAAGTTAGAATCACAGAAAAAGTTTGATTTATAGGGGAAAGGGGATTACCGATCCTGATCATATAATCTGGCATTATCCGGAAACAAGAAAACAACTACGAACATGATTTTGGGATCATAACGCGTTTAGATCCGAAAACTGAAACCAAAAGAAAGCAACTAGTATTAGTTGCTTTCTTTTATATGTATAACCATAAAATTGTGGTGGTTTCTTTTTTCTCTAATGAGGCAGTTACTATTTTTATTTTAATTGTGCACAGAAGAATAGGTATACCTAAACGACATTTAAAATTAAATCAAATGTCAACAGTAAACAAAATCCTGTTCTCTTCGAAGTTGGATTCAAGGATCTAGTTCGTTTTTGTCTGATCCTGATTCAGTGATCATGATTCAAAACTGAGAGCGAAAGAAAACGGCTATTGTAGCTAAGTAACAGACATAGAAAATAAAGTACTATTTTTTCTATGGTAACAGATCAACACTCTAGTCACAGAATATCCTAACTACAGATATTCTGTGCTCTAGTACACATTAAATTCCATGTGATTAATGACAAACAGTTTTGACAGTTTCTTTTACCATTCGATGTCTTAATACATTTAAATTAGCAATGTTAATTACACAAAAATGTCCAGAAAAGGGTTTTTAGTTAAAGTGGAACTTGACGTACAAAAGGTAAGCGATACGCCTACTCAATATTCACGAATATTTAATATTGAAATTTGTAATTGTCACAAAATTTTATTATATCAGCAATGATTTATTCGGTAAGTCATTTTTGTATAATAATTTTAGGTGACATGTCCAGGAGTGTGGCTCTGTTCCAATGGGAAGGTGTCTTTACAAATTTATATGTTGGATTCATCCATACAAACTTCAAGTTGCAAACCCACATTTCCAATTTATTTTCATGAGAAGTTTGTATTTTACAAAACGTTCACCGAAGACCAAAGGCTCAATGAACTGCAAAGGAGCTTAAGTATACTTTAGTATATTAATTTATTATAGTTTAACTCTTTACTGTTTTTATGCCTACATAATGATTTAATTTAATACATGGATTCTTCAAACATTCAGTAAAAAACTGACAAATGTAGAATTGCTCGAAAACTAATTCAGAATTCTACTAACCTGTCGCTTGTTAGCCCTGTTAGCCCATTTAAGATGAAAAAATCCTTATAAAAAAGATATTTAATTTTTATTTTCCATGCATTATTTTTATTTTATTTTTTATTAGAATTCAATTTTGGATAGGTATAGGTAATTTGTTAGAGTTCGTTACCAAGTTATTAAAAAAAAATACTTATATACTGACTAAATAGATTTTTACACATATTTCCTAAATAATTCAAGAAGCAGCACCAAGAATATTAAATTGCTTAATTAAATTAGAATATATTTTTTAATTTAACCATTTAATATTTATAAGAAAGATGAGCAGATGACGATAGCGACATTGACCAAAATCTGAGGCCTTTTCCTAATATTTAAATGCTCCAGTGGCAGAGATACAGGGTATCGGTGGCATATTTTTCTAAATACAATAGTACAAATTACTATTCTCTTAAGTTTTTCGAAGAACGCCTGATTTTCGAGTAAAACTTAAAGAACGAACTGAAAACACACTGATATTCGAATAAAATGCGGTTTAAAATTATATAGTAGGCTGCGATAGCACCTTTGACATTCTGAGCAATTAGAAGAAATAATAAATAATGCTTTTCATCAGATTCAAGCAACAATAAATTTCGAACAAATTACATTTTCGTTACTGAAAAGATGTCGCGCCTGTATTCCTGTAGTGGAGGTATTTTTGAGCATTTACTCAAATAAAATCATTAAAATGATGACTAGTGTTATTAATTTCTTTATTCGAATAAATAGCTGAATGATTAGTCGTGTCAAAATCAGGCTTTCTTCGAAAAACATAAGAGAGTAGTAATTTGTAGAAAATTGATACGACAAATCCAAAAATATCATGGTTGTTACTGTAAAGCCAGTGCCTGATTTACCTATAGACTGGTGTAGGATACAGCCTACAGCCCCCTACCAACTAGGGGCCCCCACCATGTTAACAAAAATTTTTTTTATGAAAATTAATTTTTGTTTAAGATTTTTTTAAGACCTCCCGATCATGAACAGGAAAGAAATATAATTTTATATTCTTAAAATTTGAATTCTATCCATTAAGATATAATTCTAAGAGCTGCCACTAGAGGGAGAAAGCATATACAATAAGAATATATTTTTTTTTTTGGGAGGGGCCTACCAAAAAGGATATTTTTTTTCTAGAATAGGCCCCCGCCAATTTTCAGCCTACAGGCCCCCACCACTGTAAATCAGGCACTGCGTAAAGCAGTGGTGTACTATTTTATTTAGAAAAATATGTACCAATACGCTGTATCTTTGCCATTGGAGCATCTATATTTAAGGAAAAGACCTCAGATTTTAGACTATGTTTACCTAAATACATATGCCCCATTTCAAATTATTTCACCTCGCCTACTAGTTTTTAAATTACATATTTAAAAAATTATAAATATTTGTTTAAGTTTAACATCCTGTATCTTTTTAACGAAGCGTCCTAGATAAAAGCTTTATACGAAAGACTCCCCTCAAAATTCACCAAAGGATACAAGGTTTCATTTTTGATCACCGTTTGTGAATCACCTTGTACACCTATTTCACATTGCTTTCACTTAATATGATTAAATGTAGATCAGAAACAAGGAATACAATTTAGATGCCTATTAAACAATTTCAAATAATGTTTTCATAGACAATGAATGGTTTTACGCTGAACTGGTACAATGGCAAAGTTGCAACGAAGGATGTGTTTTAGCTACATTTCAAACCACTTTAGATGATTTATTATACCCTTCATCATTCCGTCGTGTAATAAGTGGAATGGACATAGACTTACTTATGGAACCGACAGAACTGTTCCCTGTATGTTTTTATTAAATTAAGATAATGTATACTAATCTTCCTTTTTCAGGGCACAATAGCACCTAAATTAGAAATTGGCACAAAAACTACAATAGAAGAAACTTTATGTGACATCGATGTGGAAACGCCGAGTACTGTCCTTTGTAACCCAAAACTCCTTCTTTCCACACAATCACCTCCAAGAAAAAGCAGACCTAAAAAAGTTTGCCACTCCATTGCCTTTAGTAGGTAATACATTTAGAAACAGGAGATGTTCTATTTTTAACAATTATATAATTATTTTCATAATAGGGCCTTGAAAAATGTACCTCCTAAACAGAAAAGGAACAGGCCCATCTTTCAGTATCGGAAAGTAAGTGATGACTTAATATTGAGAAATAATCCAAATGTTGTCTTAAAACCAACCGAGGAGACTTTGGGACAACATCCAATAGAGAGAGCCAGTGTTACCAGAGGCTGCAATTGTTATTGCAAGTAAGAATTTATATGCATCAATTTAGGGTCGCTCATAGAAATTTAAACTAACTGGTGGCTACGAGACATATCCACAAAGTAAGAGAACTGAGACCCTGATGCACCGTGGTTTTTGTTGTCAAAAAAGTTGGCAACACTGTAATCCGGTTGCTCCTTGCAAAGGGAAAGGTGCTTTTCCAGGTTTTTATTGAAATCGGAACTGGTTATGGGGATGGTGTGATGAATCGTACTAATGTTTACAAGTGGTGTCGTGATTATAAAACTTGCAGAACGAATGTTCATGATTTGTTCAACAAAGGCATGAGCGTCCCTCAATCGTGACTGATGAGATGCTGAACAAGATCAAAGAAATGTTTCGTGGCAACCGTCGGTTGACTTTGGACGAGATGAACGCAGTGTTTCCACAAATCACCAGATTTCTTCTGAATGAAATTATTACTGAAGCACTTGGTTATCAAAAATTGCGTGCGAGTTGGGTACCAAAACAGCTCGTAGATCAATACGAAACCAACAGATTCTCATTTTCAGGGGAATTTCTCAACTCTTGGAACTGAAAAACGAACAATTCCTTAACTGTATTGTGACTGATTTTCCTCATTGACTGTTTGACTCAGGGGAAACAATTAGTGCTGCACAGTATTGTGAGACCCTGGAAACACTACAGAGAGCAATACAGAACAAAAGAAGGGTAATGTTAACGAAGGGAGTGTGCTTGTTGCATGACAATGCGCATCCTCCCATAGGCAACGCCACAAAGCAACTTTTGGATTAATTCCATTGGAACATCATCAAACACCCCGCACACAGCCCTGACCTGGCACCTTCTGATTTTTATCTTTTCTCTAAAGGTGATTATGGGTGGAAAAAGGTTTTCTACCCATGATGAAGTCCACCGTGCCGTGAAACAATGGGCCCAAGAGGCAGCAGGAGATTTTTTTGACGGATTCAGAAAGCTAATCGCTTGGCCCACAAAGTGCATTGAGGTTGAAGGCGACTACAACAAATACTAGTATTTGATGCACCTTTCTGAATATGTAAATTTTTCATTAATATACATATTGCCATTTTGATTTTTTTAAATTGAGTACTTTTACTTTGCGGATATGCCTCGTATTTCACGATCTGGGAGAGACCATCTTTGGGGGGTGTCTATCTCTCTTAGTTTTTCAAAACATAAACAATTTTTACTTGAATTTTGGAAGTTTACTATTTTAGCAGTGACAGTTGTTTAACCATATTGCGTGCTTTATTTTATTTCAGCCAAATAATGTTCAAAAAATTAAACGGCAAAATAGTAATTTTTTTCAATGTATGTGAAAATTGTTTTTGTTTTAAGTGTACTGAAAAAGTGGGACAGACGACTGTTTTTTTCCAGTTGCTTGGCACCAATAGAAATAAAGGTCGGCACACATTCCAGTAAGTTTAAATTTCGATGGGGCGATGTAACAAAAAAGCACAAAAATTTGGAAATAAGCCTTGTAGTTATTATTTCTTTTGACACAATTTGCATTTTTCTCTTGAAGGCCACTTTCTAGAAAAACACTAGATTGCTAATATCTACCTCTCCAAAAATATAAGCAAAGGACACACAAATCGAATCAGTTTTTCTATGAAGCTGGGTACGTGATTTCACTTAAATAAAAATTTATTGATGTGGTATACAAAAATATCAAACAAACAGGAAACCACCGAGTTTTTTGGAAATTTAGTTAATTCATTTAATCATAATTATATTTCAAAAGAAAAAGCTTCATCATTCTGCATCAAACATCTTTTAGAAAAGGGTATTTTTTTAATTTGCATTTGTACCTCAAAAACTACTAAAATGTCATAAAGAATCACTCCTTAAAGTTAGTGAATATACGTAATACTATTTTTTTTAGAAGTGGTATTTCAGATTATTTTGTGAACTTAACAAAAATCGTCCAATGTAACTTTAATCGACTATTTACTACTTGTATACATCATTATAGCAAATCCTCATAATATAAATTAACAAAATTATACCTAAATATAAAATTAATGCTCTCTTGTATTTATATACTATTTCATAAAAAGGCTGAATATGATTTGTTTGTCTTGAAAAATAATTAAAATGTTTCAGGGTTTATCACGACGGGATTATATACTATGTTTCTTAAATAATGTTTTCTTTATTAGTTTAAGATCTAGAAGCATGGAAAACCTATTACCCAACCAGCCTAAATTTGTCTACAGAAGAGCTTCTCCAGAAAATATTAACAGAAAACTTTGTAAGGGATGTTAGTACCATTTTTAAAGTTATATTAACACAGTAAGCCTATTTTATTAGCTTTGTGTTATCATTCAAGTGTGTTGAATGGATTGTGTGAGGTGACCCAAACGATAGGGTTATCCATACTTGCGTTTGCAGTAGTCTTAACAATGTCATTTAGTAAAACAGTCAACTATTGGACTAATTTCATAACCAAATAATTTTCCTCACTTTAGATTTAACCGAAAATGATCACAATTTCTTTAATTTGAATGAGACCCCTATATTTTTAATTCTTAGGAAAGAGTGAAGGTCTAATAATCTCACAATCCTTTTATTAAGACGACTAGTTTCGAGGTCTACACTTTGCACCTCATCTTCAGGTCATTACAAGTATATCACATTTACAAGGTTCTGTGCAAAATTTGGAAAATTCATCTAAATAACCAGTTTATCAATTGTCAAATTTCCCTATATTTTTGTTTATTTATTTCGATTCAAAATTACTTTTTAAATCCCTTATGTTGTTGTAATTCAAATTTATATTTTCAAGGCTAAAATTATTTTTGATATGAATTAACTTGCTGTAATAAAATTTTCTGTTTAAAAGTTGGCACTGTTGTGAATCAATCAGTGACGACACGATGAAAATTAAAATTGTCAGTTTTCGTAATGAAGTGTGGGACCCACATAATTTTTTATGGGATAATTTCAGGGTCAATATACAACTTTCATCATATAAAATTTTTGAATGGAATTTGCCAAATGACCATTGGCAGCGGCAGCATTTGAAATTTAGTTTATAATGTCTTAGATAATTTAATATATTAGCCTTCTGAAACACATTAAAAAGGAAATGTTAAATTTGTAATGTGCAGCCAATTTAACTTGACTTGTATTTGAAAAACACAGTACGTGGGCTAATCGTAGCTCGCCACTAAATCTATAAAGTGTTTACAGCGGTGGTCATGGTTACCGTCGTTCAGCAGTGAAAGACGGAATGGGAGTAGAGCAGGACTATGCAGTTTGGGCTCTCTTTAATTCGACCATAACCAAATTCAAGAGCCACCATTGCAAATGACAATAAGGGTAGCCTCCTCTTAGATCTCAAAAAGGGTTGCACATATATGTACAAAACTATTTTTTAATAATCAGCTGATAGATAAACTTGTTTCTTAGTATTTTTATCAAATTTTCATTTTTCTTAGTTGCTGCATTACGAAATTTAAAAAATGGAATTTAAAATGTCAAATTAAACAGATATAACAACGAAGGAAATTTAATTTCTTGAAAAAATATCTGATTTTATTTATCCATTAATTATGAAAAAAATATTTTGCTTGTACGACTTTTCAGAATCTAGAAGAGGCTATCCCAATTTTCCTTTTCCTCAAATTTCATTCCAAATGTTTTCTACATGAAAGTTCACAGTACAAGCATAGATATCATCCTCTATAAAACGGTATGGGTATGAGTCCTGATGTTACATTGACAAAATTTCCGTTATTGGAAAATTTAACTTTATTTTTTATCCAATATGATCTCGTTAAGCCTAATGTAAAACCAACTATCCATCATTAATGCTTTAACAATTATTATACGTCTTTAGTTTTGTTTAAATAAATTAATTTTACTACTAATATACTAATATAACTAGTTAAGGGGTATCTATTTTGATTTTAAGGCTTCTATGGCAGTCATTGGTTAAATAAATTTCGGTCTGGTTGCCACTCATGGATTTAGATTTTTTTGACATTTTAAAATGTTTTCTAGGACTCTAACTCTTGTTTGAGAGCTGCGTCTTGTAACAAGAACGATACATTTCTCAAAGTGACAACTGACTAGAAATTATTTGACCATTTTGATGCCTGTTCATTCTTTATGGTCACTTGTAGCTTCAGGCGATGATTTTTAAGAAGACTGTCTATTTTCCAGGTACAAAATGTAATTACGAAAGGAGTCATGGTGATATGTACTGTCCTATTTGTAACAAATACCAAGATTTATTCACACCAAATTCTTCCAATGTGGTAAAACAATATATTCAACTTCAGTATCCATTAAAAATAAATATCGTCTTTCTAGAATAATTCTGTTTCAACAAATAATGTGTATACCAAAGTATATAAGCCAAGTAAGTTGTGTTCGCATTGCAAACGAATGGCCAAGTTCCATGTCAGATCCAGCACAGGTTCCGCATGCGAATCTGACGTTTCAGACAGCTCTAAGAAGAAAGTTTGCTTTTGTCTGCCCAAGGAAACCGCAAATAGTTTAGCACAACAGTTGCATGAAAGGTTGTCTAGAACCCTGGAAAGCAACCGTAGGTTCATTAATAATTGCATGTACTGTGAGGATACTGCCGAGTAAGTAATAAAAACACATATTAAACAAAAGCGTTATATTATCTTATTCAACTTGTAAGTAAAATAACATTGAAAATTATTATTTTTTTTGATTAATAGAAATAAGCTACATATTCTAAAATATAAAAAATTATATAAAAATAAATCTATCACAATTTCTGTAGAACATTAATACAGGATGTCTCGTATTGAACACATGAAAATTTACCAGGTGACGGAAATCCTCAAATAAGATTATTTAAGTTGAAGTTTCTAAGAGTATTCCACTTTTTATCGTTTATAACACAAAATGATGCATAAACACTCAAGGGAAGAAAAGGACAGAGACAACTGTGGGGTCTAGTTAAAATGTCACTTTCTAAAATCAGCACTTTAACATTTGGACTTTTTTTACACAAAATTAGTTACTGATTTCTTAGTAAAAACAATTTGAGCTTTATTAGTAGTTTTTTTGGGACAAAAATCTAATTTTAAAGTTCTGGCTTTAAATAAATTAAATAATCATACCAAAAAAGAGGTAATGTAAAGTTTTACCTGTCTGCTAGTTTAGGTCATCATTTTTTATCTTATAAAGGAAATTGGGTGAATCTTCATGTTTGTGAATCTTCATGTTTATAACTTTGGGTGTTTTGAATATACCTATAAACCAATTGCCCGGCTCATATCTATTTATAGCAACTTATGGTGAGTCTATAAAAAAGTCTTAGTCTTAACTTACTCTTAACTTGGCCTTAATTTTTGTTTTAAGAAGTTAAA
Source organism: Anoplophora glabripennis (assembly GCF_000390285.2). Lineage (NCBI taxonomy): Eukaryota > Metazoa > Arthropoda > Insecta > Coleoptera > Cerambycidae > Anoplophora > Anoplophora glabripennis. The sequence goes on along the minus strand of NW_019417429.1, from coordinate 42,738 downwards.
ACGGGTTTCAATGTGCTAGTTTACAAAAATCTTAACGTAACCTTAGTCTTACGGAAATCTTGAGGCCTGATCTTGGAAGTTCATCTTCCAACTTAGGATAAAGATTAGTACCATTAGTGCCCAAAATTGTATATGGCTAATATTTAAGGTCAGGTTAAGACAACATTTTTATAAATGTAAAAATATTAGGATTAAAACAGAGGCTTAAGTTTAGGATAAAACTATAGCTAAGCTAGGATAGACTTTTCCATAAACTCGTCAGTATTCTAATTTTGAGTTCTATCTAGCGAGGGCTTGCAAAAATTGAAATGGTTATATTTTGAAAATAAATATTAAGATCTATATTGTTTTTTACAAAATGATTTCTAAGCTCACAAAGTGAAAGGACTCCGCAGCGAATCCTTATGTAAATTGGTTTTCGGTCAAATGGTTTGAAACCAGGTGATTTTTGTAGCTTTTGAATGGTAGATTAAGTATCAATGGGCGTCAAACTCTAAAAATTCATGGTTCAAAGTTGCAGCTCGCTGAAGCTACAATGCTTTAGATTTCACTACCTGCACAGTATAGTAAAAATAAATACTCCATTTTTGCTCAATGCCCAATAACCCAATAAACTATCGCCGATATATCGAGATCTCTGACTGAAAGGGTTAAAAACGATATTGAGATGATCTTTCTGATCACGCAGTACAATCGATTTTTCACAATCATTATCGTACAATAAAAATCATAGCGATTGCCGTCTGCATTTGCGTGACCCGATGTGGACCATGGGGAGGTTGCTAGATCGAACTTAGCACATCATGGGATTGATCGGAGTACTTGATATTATTTCGAAGCTGCTCGTAGCCTAAAAACCAAAAATGCAGGCAATACGAGCGCGTGTGCCTAAAGTCCAGTCACCAGATAAACATTTGCAATAACATCTTATTCCGTTCATTTGTATGCTCGTCAACAAACTCTTTATAATTTTTCCTCACGATTTTATCGTCATCTAGTTGTTTCTGGCTTAAAGTTCGGCAAGTCGTCGCAGCATGCATAAAATATTATGTTGCTTTTAGCGGCTCGAAGTGAATACAGCGTTTTTGAAATAAAATGTTACTGAATGCATAAAAGCATTAAGCTATCACTTAATATATTTGAAAAGAATTACTAGATAGATTAACATTTCTTTACATTATTTCACCAAAATGTACTTTTGAGTATCATCCCGTTATACACATGGCAGGTGCAACTGTTGAACTGGCTCAACAAATGTTGTTAAAATCGCAAACTCCTAATGTCGTTCAAGCCAGAGTTGAAGTAGAAAATCTTGTAAGAAGAAATGGTCAATGGTTACATTACATCATGATGATATCCTTGATTTTCCTATTCTTAACCTGGGTGACTTACAAGACATAACTGTCAGTATTTATCAGGTTAAGCTTTCTCCATCTTATATACAAGATAAAATCGTGAGGGAAAATGATGAAGAATTTCAACTAGACGATAACATAATACAATATTATTGCACATGTCAATCTGGTGCCCGGAAGTACCCTGATGAATCCTTGAATCCATCATCAGATGCACGCAATGAGAACGAAAATAATATTGAAGTATTATGTTAAGGCATTAGATTCCTGCTAGACAGGATCTTTCAACTCTGAAAATCAGCCCTTTTTAGGACTACATGATGTCCTAAGTCCGATCTAGCAACCTCCCCATGGTGCACATCGGGTCAAGCAAATGCAGACGGCAGTCGCTATGATTTTTATTGTAAGATAATGATAGTGAAAAATCGATTGTACTGATCATGATCTGAAAGATCATCTCAATATCGTTTTTAACCCTTTCAGTCAGAGATCTCGATATATCAGTTTATTGATTTATTGGGCATTGAACAAAAATGTAGTATTTTTTTACTATACTATGCAGGTAGTGAAATCTAAAGACTTGTAGCTTCAGCGAGCTGCAACTTTGAACCATGAATTTTTAGGGCTTGACGCCCATTGACACTTTTAATCTACCACTCAAAAGCTACAAAAACCACCTGGTTTCAAACCATTTGACCGAAAACCAATTTACATAATGATTCCGGCAAGGCCGTTTCATGACAAAAAGTTTCTAATGAAATTTGCAAAATAAAAAGTTAAGTCGACACTGAGGTCTCAAAAAAGTGTTGATTTCGTAGTAATGTCTACTTAAATTTGAATTTGACACTAGCATTCCAATTTTTAAACTTTATAATGCTATAACTTTGAGAAAAACCAAAATTTTGTGAAAAGTAAAACACCTATTTGTATCTATTAGTCGATTATGAAAAAATATGTATATTTTGCGAATATGTGCGACCCTTTCCGAGATTTTAGTCGGACATCCCTATTTTAATTTTTTATTTCTCAAATTTCTTTTGACATTTTTTCAGAACAAAAGTTATCTATGTGGGTATAGGAATTATTCCTTAAAAAATAAGAGTTCCACGCTTCATAACAAATTTAATTTTTGCGAGCCGTCAGTGGTTCTATCTTTAGGTAAATTTTGGTCAATGCATTTAAGAAACCCTGTGTATTACATACAAAAGATAACCAGTGAGGTAATTAGTTTGAAGTTTGTATTTGTAAGACTAGGATGTTTTAAGAATAATAATAAATGTATTTCATTGGATAAAACGAATGGTCATTGACTTTATTAAAACTAATGTTCTATTAAATTACTCTTTTACTTGTATATAATGTAACAATTTCTTTACTTTTAGGTAAACCATCAACATTGTAAGAAACTAATAGTAAATAAATATACCTCAAGAATTAAGTACAAAAATGAATGTAGTAAATAAAGTTAATAAAAATAATACAATAAAACGAAACATATTTTTTAATAATTTTATATATGTCTTCAGCATTTAACCAATAGTTTATTAAATAACAAATACCCATTTTTTGTCATATGTGTCTCAGATCTCAGTATTTTGTCGATATAAACTGCCAAATATTCTTACAGGCCAGTAAAACAATTTAACTAAACTGCAACTAGAAAGTTGCTGTGTTTAGCTGCCAGAGCTAGCAATAAATCTGAGTATTTTCAAACTTACTTTGCAATTTTAATTTTTCATCAAAGAACCCCGCAACTATCCTTATGGTAAACCTGTCCCAGTCGGATGGTACAAAACCTTGCCGAATGATAGTCCTCAATGTGTCCATCAAAAAAGTCCATGGGACCGAGGTCTGAAAAACTACTGTTCTGAAGCTACAGCCTTCTGAAGTTATCGAATCCACATGCTCGTGATCATCAAGTCCAATGATTTACAGGCGAGTAAAAGCAAATATTTCTTTATAAAGTGACCAAGGTTGTTTCTTGATGTAGTTTGGTGTGCTGAATGGGAACGTGGTCAAAATAGCTGTATCATCCTTCAGTCTTCAGAAAATCGTTGAAGCACCTACTGAAGAACAGTGATAGTGACATGTACTGCTTGAGCGACATCTTATGTTTTTACGCATGCTGAACACTTATCCGTCATCAGCATATCTGCAGTATTCCTCAGTCTTCAGAAAGTAGCTGAAGCACCTTCAGAAAATTTGACTTTATGGTCATCGAGCATGTGGATTTGATAACTTCAGAAGGCTGTAGCTTCAGAACAGTAATTTTTCAGACATAGGTCCCATGGACTTTTTTAATCGACACGTTGAGGACTATCATTCGGCAAAGTTTCGTACCATTCGACCGGGACCGGTTTTCCATATGGATAGTTGCGGAGTCCTTTAATGCTCTCTAGTGGCCAAAAGAAGCAACTTTGATTAAAGGATACAGGTAAATCAGTTAAATAGTTTATTTTGACCATAAAGATTTTTTTTACATAAGGTTGGTACTATTGGCTTTGTCCCTAGAGTAATTCAAAACAGTTTCCAACAAAAGTATGCACATTTGCGAGATTTACATAAGGATAAAAATTCATTGTTTCAAACCAAATGTGATTGCAATTGACCGTTAGAAACTATTTCTTATGTAAATATACATAATTTCTACTGACAGTAATCAGGTGTGTCTATCTTCCTAAAATAAAAATCGGTATAATAGGAAAGTTCAGTAAAATTGCAAATCTACAAAAAAATTATCTACAGAAACATGTCGAATGAATTAATTTTTTGTAAGTAAATTGTAACAAAGCTGAACTTTGGGATCAGTTGCTTGTTTCAAAATTGAATCGATTTCTCGGTACATAGTTCTTATTCCGCCAATGTTATCAAATAAATCACCCTTAGTGGTAATCAGTTCCATAACTAAAATACAATTTAAAGTTGAGGTTTTATATTTTAATATTTCGGTCAATAAGTGTATTACTTCTTCGTCACTTCCAAAAATACAAAATTCAGCTGTTATTGTACAAAATTTTAAAAAGATAAACCCACCATATTTAGCCTCAATATGTTCTGCAAAGTCGGCAATACTTTTTGAATACAGCTCAATCTTGCCGTTTGCCTCTTTTTTAAATCTTAACAAATTGAGTAAAACATGCTCCTTAAATGTGTCTAGTTCAGTAAATACCTTTTCCCATTCAGTAGAAAATTTTATAACAAATTCTAAATCCACTTCCTCTTTAGAGGCTGTGGTAAAAAATACATTGAAAAAGTTATATATCATACTTTGTTCCTTACTCTTTAAATAAAAAAACTTTGCTTTACAATTAGATAATAACGAAAATACATAATTAAAATTATCAGTTTGATTTTTATGATGCATTAAAAATTTTATTACAAATTCAAATATATTATCAATTTCTTCTCCTTTTTTGTAATTTGTCCCAAAATAATTGTTTATAATGGCCTTGCAAAAATCTTGAGGCAAATTTGAAAGACATTCTTTATCAATGTTATCTAAGACTGTTGACATCAGTTTGTTAAAACCGATTGCATTCGGACTTGTTTTTAATTTCTCCAATAAATTCCAAAAATTTATTATATAGCGAGGTTTATAATTTTTGGGAATTTGCACAGACGATAGTACCTCCATTGATTCTATATCATGCTCTTTTAAGAATGTCATGTATGAAAGCAGTTTTTCAAAACATTCCCGAGTCTGAACTTTTGTAAAATATCGCAATGAGCTTAGGCACAAACATTTCTGTAAAGATGCATTTTTATCTTCTTGGAAGGAACTAAATATTTCTAAAACTTTTTTTCGGGGGAACACATAACGTGCCAAAAAAAGGCCATGCTTCTTGACCGACATAGCTTTGTTATCAGTTATTTTGTTTAGATAAACTTCCAATTTATTTTCTGGAATTTTATGAAAAGCAACATATAAGGGAGTCAAAGATTCTCGTAAGTAATCCCCTTGGCAAAATTTGTCTATTAACAGTGGAAGATATTCCAGTGGATTCCAAACATTTTGAAATTTTTTCAGGAAAACTTTTTGAATTTTAAACATTTCTCTCGATTCTGTATCATCAACCGCTATTTTTGAAGAAGTGGGTATAAGGTTAAGATCTTCTATAGTTTTTATATATAATTCAGGAGTTCCTATTATGGATAGAGGTTGGATAAATTTAGATTTTTGATCAGTATCATCTTTCTTTAACTGATCTAGACAGTACTTTACAACCTTATCATCTAATGATACATGACTGTATTGTTTGATTATATGCCAAAAATGGTACTTTTGTGATAGCGATGCTTCGATTATTAAGTCAAAATTGTTCACAACTACCATAGGATCATATGTGAGGAACCACTGTAAAACCTGAAACAAAAACTCATTTTTATCTTAATCAAGTTGAACAAGGTTCAATTAAATATCCAGAATTACTGAATACAAAATTTGACAGGGTGTTTTCTTTAAGTTGGTGTTTTCCTTTTAACCAGACGTAGAACTCGACAAAGTAAGCAAATTTTTTATACACCATTTTCTCAAAATTTAGAAAATAACGAGATTTGAAATAATGTGAATACGTCCCTGTGAAAAATCTGAACACAATCTTCAACTGAATTTTATTAATAGGTATAGTAATCACGTTTTCCTTTTTTTGTTTGCTTTACCGTTAATTCACACATAACTAGCTATAGCTGTATTCGTAGAAAGGAATTAGGCACCCTCTCTGCGGTACGATGGGGGAAGAATGTTGGCTTGGGTCAACGTGAGAAATTGATACTGGTCAATGTGACCATCCCCCTAATTAATGAAGTTTTCCTGATTTCCCTCATTACTGCACTGAATGGTGGTTAAGGCTACCAACATGTCATTCCTGGGTGCGGCCTACTGAATAATAATATGTCGTTCCCTCTCTTGCAAAAGTCTCTGACTTCTGAGTTAATCTTTGCGACTAGAATGATTGGTAGACAAATTATTATTATAACAGGACATGTCATGAAAGTAATGGTAATTTTAGGTTTTAAAGAACGTGTGGCTACAAAAAAAAGACAGGATTGTTAATATAAAATGTTCTCTTTATAATTTTTTCAACAACACTTTTATCTTCAATATATTTTTCTTATTGATCTCTGCACTGCTTTATATGATTCTACTACTGCTCAAGGCAGTATTGAAAAGTATTTTCTGAAAGAACCATCATGCCCTCCATCACTTTTATGTTCCCTGCTTCTGCCATTTTAAATGTGGTTCCTTTTAGTGTCAAATTATTTTTGGAAAAAAAAGTCACATGAAGCTAAATCAGGTGAATAGGGGAAGTATTTCTAGCACAAGGTTCCCGTAGTTGGCCAAAAACCTCCTTATCAACAATTGATTTATTAACTAATCAGGCCGTTTTCTTCTTCCTCCACTCCACTCATGAAAGCTTTTCAGCAGTGTTTTTATAATATTCTTGTTCGAGTTTTCGGCACAATGCTGCTGCTTATGATTAACAATCATCACTATATATTTCTTTTATTAAAAAAAAAAACAGATTTTCCAAGTTATACGAGGAATTTCACATCGACACTGCTAAAATTTAACACAGCATTTTTCCAATACAATGTAAATGTACAATTAAATTCAAATGGATGCTATGACCGCACTAAACAGTATGTGGTTTTGAAAATTTAGCAGTAAGTTGAAGAGATGAACCTTGGCCTGTTTTGTAGTAAAAGAAATAGTTTTTTCTAACTATACTTTATAAATAGGTGTTTATAATAGCACATATTTATAATAGTGATGAATCATTAAAATGCTGCCGTAGTATCACCATTGTGTGTCAAATGTTTTTTCCCTCGCAAGTTCATCCTATAGCTATAGATTTATTTATGTTGTTCAATGGAGTAAGAAACAGTGGCAATGATAAAAGGCCATTTAAAATGCTGCAAGTCGTACATGTTTTACATATCGCTGAAAAAGATGCAACTAATACCAGACACAGTACACACCTAACGACAAACCAAGGGGTCTTATAATAAAATATGGACTACTTTATATGAAAATTAACTTTATTCTTATCGAGTACCATGATTTATAGAGTTATGCCAAAAATTCGTAGTCACTGGAAATGCCTACAGTGAAGACTGGCGAAACCTTTGGAAGCATTGGATGCGACCAGTTACAGGTCACTACAGAACATTGCAGAGGCTCTCATTGTTTGAGAAGTGGTTCTGTCCATAGTGGCTTCTTCTCTTCTTCTTCTTCTTCTTTCCAGTGGTTGGTCCTAATAAGTTCCATGGCACCGCGGCCTAATTAGGCTTATTGTGCGTCCCACTACTAGTCCTATTCAGCAAGTAGTTTTGTCCTTTTGACAAAGTCCAAAAGCTTCCTTGCTGACACTTCTCTCAGTTCCTTGGGTTCCAAATAAGGTCTCCCCAGGAGAGTCGTCTCCCCAGGAGAGTCATTCTACTGCGTGCAAATCCCGGGCACTCGCCCAGTATATGCAGAGAAGTTTCATCCGTCGAGTCACATCCTCGGCAGACCGGACTGTCTACAAGCTTTAGCTTATGTAGATGTTTCCTAAAGTGACAGTGTCCCGTTATGAGTCCTGTCACCCTCCTGAGCCTGATTTTATTCAAGCTCAGTAAATCCTCTGCTCTTTCCTTCGAAGGATACTCCATGAGCTCCTTAGAATGGCTATGTCCTGGCCTTGAAGTCCAGTATTTCCTATGTTCTGTCTCGGTTCATTTGCCTAGAGCTCGCTTGACCACACTGGGAGATGTACCACAAAATGAACTCTGTCTCGGATCCCTTCCTAGCAAGTTCATGCGCTTTCTCGTTCCTACAAATGCCTTTGTACCCTGTCACCCAATACAGTCTAACTGTACTATTGGTGGCCAGTTCAGTCAGTATTTGTAAACAGTCCCACACAAGTTTTGAACTTATCTTGTGTGCGCCTAAAGCATTAATTTCAGCTTGACTATCAGAGAACATATACAGGTTCGGAAAATTCCCATAGTACAACGGCCATTACGTGAGAGCGATAAAGGAAGTCATAGAAATCCGTGCGATAGACAAGGATGGTTACATTGAAGACGTTTCATAACCTGAATAGTCACTCCTACTTCTAACCCGAAATGGGCCGTGACTATCCAGATTATGAAACGTCTTCACTATAGCCATCCTTGTCTATCGCAGGGATTTCTTTACTTTGTCACTCTCATGTAAAGGCAGATGGACCATGTGGATTTTCCAGCCCTGTATATGAGTTTACGTTTATAACCTCTACGTACATTCTCAGCCAGGCACGTCATTATCGCGAAATTTTCTGCTTGGAATACGGTAGGGAACCCCCATAGTGGCTTAGAATTAGCAATAAGAACCAAAATGAACTTTAGGGCAAGTATAGATGTTCTGATAGCAGATTCACCTCCACATAGCCTAACCCGAGTATAACAAAGGCAGGTCAAAGATTCCTAGCTAAAGAAGTGCAATATAAGTCTGTAAAGTGGCGTAATCAGGTTCATAGGCCATGACCCTGAAAAAACATTGTGCTTCTACTAATATCAGTACAAGCTTTGGACTAGTATTGTTAATGGTGATTTTATTGGCCTTCATTTATGTAGATTGAATGACATGCTTTTAACATTTATAATTTTTGCAATTTAACTTGCCTGAAAACCGTGTGATGTTAAATGTAAGGCAATACATGTGGTTTTGACATGCATGATTATCTGAATATCCTACATAGTATATTTTATATCATTTTTATATTATGATTTATATCTATCTGAGGGGTTATATGAAAATTTAGTGCATAAGACTGAACACAGGTATTATGGAGGTATTATACTTATGCATAGAAAACAACATGGAAATAATTCTGACACTCACTTCTCACACCATTAGGCAGGCCCAACTTTACCTAAATTATACGGTAATATTTTTAACTTCGTAAATTTTTTGAATTTGAAACATTTTATTGAGTGTCATATTAAAAGGAAAACTTGTAACTTAAAAAACATCCCGTATGTTTGTTTACATACTTACAAGATCAAAACTAATTTGCCTCAATGATTTATTCACCCAGAAATAATTTAGTAGTTCATTTTCAAATTCATTGCGATTTAATTTGCAAATAAGTGTGGGAAAATATTTTTCAAAATTATGCGTCATATATTGTCCTTCTTTTGTAATACTACTTAAACATTCAACCAATGTTTTATTGTCCTGTATGTATAGATTTTCCTGGGTATTTGGAATTGAACCAAAATATTTTTCCTATACATTGAGTTATTTTATAGCAGCTGTCACTATCACTTTTCACAATTGTATCTAAATATTCTGTAAGCTGTAACAAGATGGCCCTCTGGACTTCTGCTGATTTTTTTATGATATCAAAGTCTAAGTATAAGCTACAATATTCTTCTTGTTCCTTTATGTATTCCAAAATGAAAAAGCTTTTATCCTCCTCTGACCCATTATTATTAAACAGATATTCAATATGTTTTAACCGGAAATTAGACATATATTGTTCATACTCTTTGTTTAAAGTATGAATATTCAAAATTTCAATTATATATTTCCACTGGCTGGAGGTCAATTCATCTAAATTAAAGTTGTATTCAATTGTTTGCAAAACCTGAACTCTTGTACTTCTATCATCATTCTTGTGTCTAATGCAGAAGTATTTTAGAACCTGAAGCAATATTATATTATATTGTAAAAAATAGGAAATTTCTTTGTCATTTAGATCCACTAATTTTTTATTGTATTTAAATAACATTCTAATAAAGACGTTAAGTTTAAATTAGAATTTGTTACATGAAAAACCTTATAACGATAACTCATGAAATTAGATTTGTGAAGGACTGTAAATTAATTTTGAGGGATTTTTTCCATCTCTAGCCACTACCTTTTTGCATTTTTCTAGCAGCATACGGATTCCACATCAAAAGAACAACTCATCTTTTGATGCTATCCACCAATCGATCCAATTTTTCGTATCTTCATAAGATTGAAAGCACTGCTTAGCTAGCCTGTGTTCCATGGATTGGAACAAGAAGTATTCGGATGGAAGAATATCTGATGAATATGGCTGCTGGGATAAAACATCCCATTTCAACGTTTCTATTTTTTGACTTCATGAGCAGCATGTGGTCGAGGCTTATGTTGAAAAATTACTTTATCAGGCCTTTATTCGAATTGTGGGCATTTTTCCTTCAATGCATGGCTCAAATGCTTCAATTGTGTTCAGTAGTGTTTCCCAGTGATGGTTTCATTCCCTTGAGGCAACTCATAGTATACAACACCAAAATGGTCCCACCAAATACAGAGTATGAGCTTCGAACCATGAAGATTCGGCCTTACCATCGATGTTGATGCATGACCAAGCAAACTCCACAAATTTCTACGCCTAGGATTATCATAGCACATCTATTTTTCATCGCAAGTGACGATACGATGCAAAAAAAAACCTTTTCTTTTTTGCCGTTGAAGTAATTATTCACGTGAAAAATCGCCATTCAAAATCTCTTGGCTTCAATTCGTGTGGCACTCAATTTCCTTGCTTTTGAATCATACCGAGTGCATTTAACCATTTGTAAACTGTTGCTCGATAAACATTCAATGATTGAGCAAGTTCATCTTGCGTTTGACATGAATCTTGGTCGAGTAATGCTTCCAATTCCTCATCTCATCTTCGAACTTTTTCTGGTGACCAGAACGTTATTTCTCAACTGTATCAAAATCACCACTTCTAAAATGTCAAAACCAATACTCACACGTGTTTATTAATGGAGTATGTTCACTGTAAGTTTCCAACAGCACTTATGATTTTTTTTTAATTAAACAGAAAAAGTAAAACTTCCCGCAAATGGCGTTTTGTTGGCTCGCAATTTGACATCTTCGGAGCTGAGAAAAAATATGATGTTTACACTTTAACAAAATGACACAAAAAGTAAAGCCTAATAACAGACCTTTGACATGAATATAATTAAAAAAAAAGAAGTGTCCAGTGCGATATGGTTAGTAACATAAGTTACGCCATCTATTGTAAATCCCTCAAAATTAATTTACGGTCCTTGTATAATAAAGAGAAGAAAAAATTCATGCATTAATAAAGGTCCAAATATTTTTAACTACCTACTTACCTCTTCTAAAGATTTTAAATCCTTATTTACAGCACAACAATTTACTAACAGATATATTAGTTTTCTTCTGTTTTTAATACAGGAAGTTGTGTTAATTTTTTCTTTAATTATAGGAATGGATTTATTAATTTCATAGTATTTTAAATATTTTTCATCGCCACTTTCTTTATATTTCAATTGGGCCCAAGCTTCCCTTACTTTACTATCATTAATCAAGTCCAAGATATTATCTGCAATACAGCTAGTATAATTCCAAATATCTTTCTTTATAACGTCATTGAATGTTTTGCTAAACAAATTGTACTGATCACTTTTTGGATAATACTTCAAAAGAGTGTCACACAATGATCTTCTGTATTGTATTGCTTCAATTTTTCTAGGAAATAAATTATAATAAAGATGTTTAAAATGACCCTGTTTGTTTAATTTTCTCACCAAAGTTTCATATCTCAAGTATTTTATGTACTTATCTGGATCATTTACAATTTCTTTTGTTCTTGTTGGTATCAACTTTTTAGTGGTTCTGCGACCTAGTTTTAAACCACCGCTAATTTGGTATTTTTCAATTAATTCCCAAAAATAAATAGGGTTCTGTTGAGCTAGATATATTAAAAAGTTGTTATCAAAAATATCATTATTATAGTACTGGTATTGTTCTTCTAAATAAATTTTAATTAATTTAGGTTCTTTTTTGTATATCATTTTTAGCTGATGAATTGAAAATTTTATTTTATAATCCTTTAAAATATCTGTAATTTTTTGTGAGTTGCATGAAGTTATAAGTGTCTCTGCTAAAACCAATCCGTACCTACAAGATTATAATATTATTAAAATACATATTAAAGCACATATATTTTTTACAGAAATCAAATAACTGAACAAACAAATGTCTAGAGTACCTGATAATTTTGCAATTATCGAATGTTATTAGCCGAAAAGACGGAATCAGCAAATGTGGGAAATGTTTTCAAAGAAAACCCGGAGAAATGACATGTTAACCCGAAGCCCGAAGATGTACCATCAAAACCCGAAGACTCAAAATTTTATTTGAACTAATTCCCCTCAATTTATAACATAGAATCTATTGGCAACATTAGCTAATTAGTACCTAGTCTAATTATATTAAGCATATTTAAATAAACAAACATTTATATTGGTGCCCTGAAACGATAAATACTAGCAGGCAAATTTTTAATTAAAAAGTTACTCACCTACTCATAACATGATCAAAAACTTGGCCTATCTTCTCTTCACTATACACATAGGAGAGACTTCTCAATAATTTTATTTTAATAGAAAAAGAGAGCAAAGGCAAAAAATCATCTACAAGTGTTTTAGGAGTAATATTACTAAATGCCTCCTGGAAAAACCATGGATGTTTCATTATTTTGCTGACAAAAACTTCATTCCCTTCTTTAAAAATTTCCACTAATCTACTAGTTTCTTTGTAATATATCAAAATATTGACATATAATAAATTTTCCAAGTATGTTTTACGACTGATGTTGTCTAATATAAACTCTTTTTCATCTAGAGAAAAGGAAATATCTTTTAGAAATTTGTTTAGATTTCTTCGTCGTTCTCCAATTGATTCCCCTCCTATTTGAGAGAACTTTGTTAGAAAAACATGTGCCATGATGAGTTCACTAAAAGAAAAAAATTACTAGATGGAATAAAAAAAGAATTACTAAAAAAAAAATTAAAACAGTAATATACACTTTAAATCGCTTATTTTTTCATATTACTCAAAATGCTTTCATTTAATTTTAAAAAATATTTTAATTTTAATGTTTATCTGTAAAACAGGTGCAACTTATATTTTTTAAATCTGGATGTCTGATTTCTTAAGTGAATTTTTTAAATTTTAGTAAAATAGTAATTAGGCAGGTATATTACTAATTATTGATAATTAATGATTTGTTTAGCATTGTGCAATGTATTTAATTTAAATAAAATTTAGTAATTTTGAAACTATAAATAAAATGTAAGTACTTCTGTTATACCTATAGTTCTTATGTGTTAAAAAAATAACCTATACTACAACTTACCTTAGTTTTTATGTTTTTTATTTACTTATTTATGCCTTTCCTTCTTGCTTTTCGTGCTCTTGCATTTTTCGATCATCAGTCTGTATATGAAGCCCGCCCTGTACCTGTATCTTTTGTTTTGTGTATGTTATTGGTCTGTGCGTCTGTGGCTTAGAGCATATACTACTGGACTGTACTCGCCGCGCCGCGCCATTATTCCATGGCTAGAAATTGGCCTCAATGATTTGGGATCGAGGGGGATTATCCCTCTTTATCCTGCCTCATCTCGTGTAGGCCTGGACAGCCTTCGTAGGTGGGTCCCATCCGTCGTCTACCCCGACCGCAAATGCGGCCGGTGTAGGCGCTTTGTGGGACCTCCATTTGTCCTGGCTGGGCCCCGCTGGCTAGGGCCCTTTCTTCTGGCGCTCTTCTTGCTTCGCCGGCACTTATATTATTTTTTGTTACAGAATTATTAAGCTCCTATTGGTACTGACTAGTGACTACATCAGTCTATGACAAATATCCTCAGAAATATTTTGAGAATGAAAGTAAGTTGCAACTCGACACGCATGAGAACTACTACTATAACAGGTATGTTTTATATTTATTATAAATATTAATAAAATATAAATGTATCAAAATAATCCTTAAACAAATAAAGTTGGGCAATTTACGTGTTGATCAATTTATTGTAACTAAGAATATAGCAAATTGTGATAATATCTGTAAATAGTGTGATGTGGGCAGGATTACTACGTTTTTATAAAGGTTTTCGACAAAATACGGAAAATAGCAATGAATTTTTTTTTAACAGTTTCATATAGAAAAAAATCGAAAATTTTAAGTTAAACTTGTTGCGATGTTTGGTATAGAGTTTATAACATTTTAAACGTTAAAACTTTTAAACTTTGCATGATTTCCTTTGATTTTTAGATGCAGATAATTCGATATTACAAAAAAATATAGGATGCTAGGTCTCGTACTACTCAAACCAGTGTGAATAAAAGTTTATATGATGGTTCTTATGAATTTTACAATCTCAATTGTGTTTAAAGGTAAATTGTTTTCTTACACCAAAAAATTAAAAGTTGTATTTTTTAATACATTTGCAAAAGGTAACATACTTACTTTCCTAAATTCAATACTTTTTATTGATAAACAACAAACTTAACAATATTCTTCCTAACTTACGAAGAATTTCGTTTACAAATTCATGAAAACATGAAGTAACCTGACAATAGTGATTGCTAAATTAAAATAAATAATAAGAATAATTTTCTTCATTTCTGACCATCGCAACCAATAGGAAAAATGTCTAAATTATACATAGTTTGTATTGGATTCATTTAAACAAAGAAAGATATAACAGTTATAACGAAAACAAGTTGAAGACACATCATCATCAGTCATCACTATCTATGGTTATTTAATTTTTTGCATATAAGTTGTAACACATTTGCACCCTGGAATCAGTTATTTGTTTTAAAATAAAGTCAATTTCTTGATATATAGCTCTTAACCTATTCTTATAAAATAAATCGCCTTTCATGATAATTAGTTCCATAACTAAATTGCAATTTAATGTTGATGTTTTATACTTAAGCATTGCAGTCAATATTTCAATTATTTATTTTTCTTTCTTTTCGAAAATACAATGTTTGGCTATTATTGGAATACATTTTGAAAACACAATATCTCCGTATTTTTCATTGATGTCTTCTGCGAAGAGAACAATATGCTTCGAATACAATTCAGTATTATCTTTCGTGTCTTTTTTAAATTTCAATACGTTTAGTAAAACGTTCTCCTTAAATGTGTCATTAGGGGTGAATATTTTTTCCCATTCTCTAGAAAATTTAATAACAAATTCTAAATCTGTATCAACTTTTTCAGCTGCCGTTATAAATTCATTGAAAAATCTATGAACTACGTTTCGCTCCTTTCCTCTTAAATTCCAGTACCGCGATTTATAATCAGATAATAATTTAAAAATGTAATTCAAATTTTCACTTTGGTTTTTATGGTACATTAAAAACTGTATTGTAAATTTAAAAATGTTATAAATTTCTTCTTCTTTGTTCAGGTTTGTTCCAAAATATTTATTTATAATGGCCTTACAGAAGTCTTCTGGTAAATTTGAAACGCATTTTTTATCAATGTTATCTAATACAGTGGTCATTAGTTTGTTGAAACCAACTGCATTTGGATTTATTTTTAATTCTTCAAATAAATTCCATAGGTGTATTATGTAGTAAGGTTGATAATTTTTCGGAATTTGTGCAGATGCGAGTATCTCCAATGATTCCGTATCATGTTCCTTTAAGAATGTCAAATATGAAAGCAGTTTTTCAAAATATTCCCGAGTCTGAACTTTTGTAAAATATCGCAAAGAGCTTAAACATATGCATTTTTGTAAAGATTCATTTTTATCTTCTTGGAAGCTGTTAAATATTTGCCAAACTTTTCCTTGATTGAACATATTACATGCTAAGAAGAGTCCTTGTTTCTTCACAGACATAGCCTTGTAATTAGTTAATTCGTTAAGATATATATCCAATTTATTCTCGGGAATCTTATGAAATGCAATATATAAAGAAATTAAAGATTGCCGTAAGTAATCTCCTTAACAAAATTTGTCTATTAGCACTGGCAGATATTTCAGTGGATTCCATACGTTTTTTAAATTTTTCAGAAAAACCCTTTGAAGTTGATATACAGTTGCAGCTTCGGAATCCTTAACATCAACTTTTGAAGAAGTAGGTATAAGATCAAAATCTTCTATGGTTTTTATATAAGTTTCAGAATCTTGTAATACTGATAGAGCTAGAGGAGTATGACATTTCTTATTCTTGTCACCATGTTCTAATAGATGTATAAGTACACCGTTTTAATATCTTTTCATCTAATGATAAATGATTATATCGTTTAATTAATCTCCAAATATACATTTTTGGTGGCAACGTATCTTTTATAGAATCAAAATTGTTTACAATTACCAAAGGATCATATTTAAGATGCCATCGTAAAGGCTAAAATAGAAAAATAATAGTACATTATACTATAAGGGAGATAAATGTGTTATTTTGGCAGAGGTGTAATTTGAAGCCCGAGGGCTACAATGCACCGAGGACAAAATAGCATCTCTCCCGAATGGTATATACTATTTTTTCCACGGTCTCATTAACTTAAAAACATATTTTGTCATTATGAAGTAAGCAGCACCAGAATTATTGAATTCGGATTTGAGTATTTATTTAGTAGTCGTTGAGTTATTGTCATAACTGTATTATATGTTTTGTGGTCATAACTACAAAATAAACAAACAAAAAGAATTGTCAAATTAAAGTGCTTGTTTGGTTTAATTTAAAGTTTGTTTAGTGCACAATGAATAATTGTGAGTCGGAAGAGATTGTGGAGGCTGCAAATATTGCAATAAGTAATTTGCTGCCTACGAAGTCAAGATCTTTATACGATATAGCCTACAATCGGTTCAAAAAGTGGTCCGCCGAGAAAAATGTTCAAGTATACAGCGAGAATGTTTTGTTGGCATACTTCAGTGAAAATGCAAAGAATTACAAGTCTTCCACATTATGGGCGCAATATTCTATGGTTAAGTCATGCTTGATAATTTACGACAACATAGATATAAGCAAATTCCCCAAGCTGATCGCATTTTTGAAAAGAACCGGTGACGGATATCAAGCGAAAAAATCGAAAATATTGACAAAGGGTGAAATCGACCGTTTTCTATCAAGTGCAGATGACAAAGAATTCTTCAATGATTAAGGTAAGATTACTTTTGTTGTTAGGTATTTCAATTATTAAGTATTTTGATTTTTTATAGGTTTGATTAATTCTGGGGATTGCCGGAGCTTGTCGAACTGATGAACTAGTCAATTTAACTATAGATGATATTGAGGATGTAGGCTCTTCCTTGATTGTAAAAATTCCAAACACTAAGACAAAGATTCCACGAACCTTTGTGGTTACCGATGTGGGAAATATGCTTGAATTGTTTCGAAAATACCTGTCCCTTCGTCCTCCCCACGTCAAGCATAAGCGCCTTTTTTTGTACTACAAAGCAGGAAAATGTAGTTCGCAGCCAGTTGGCAAGAATACCATGGGAAAAATTCCGAGTGTAGTAGCTTCGTATTTAAAATTACCTGATGCTGCATGTTATACTGGTCACTGCTTATGAAGATCTTCAGCGACATTACTGGCAGATGCTGGTGTGGATATCACGACAATAAAGTGTCATGCTGGTTGGAAATCAACGACAGTCGCTGAGGGTTATGTCGAGAACTCCATTGAAAATAAGACCAAAATTGCTAATCAGGTTTTAGTAGGTACCACTACTAGCGCAATCACAAAAACTGTAAATGTAAGCGAAAGTAATATTCCTTCTAATATTAATTTTGAAAATTGTACAAATGTAACATTTAATTTAAATGTCAATAAATAATTTCAATGTTATCTTTTTTTTTGCATGAAAAACGTTCTCCATAATGTAAACTCCCTTGGGAGCATTATACTCCCTTGGGAATAATCGACTACTTCTGTTTTAATTTTGATGTCATAGAAACTGATTTCTACTCCCGACCGTGGAAAAATGTATTTCAGTAAATTACAGTGACTATAAAATATGAATAGTTTTGTAATTACATGCTATGCTAATTTGATTTTTGCGCCTTGGTTACATATACTATACTTTATAAGCTTTTTAAAAATCATTACAAAAGCAGTTGTTAATAAGCAAATATCGCTAGTTTTAGTGCATTTAATCTGCAATTATTTATTTGTGACATACTTTATTTTTTTTCCTGTTTATTGGGGTATTTTGCCGCCTACGAAAAAATTTATAAATAAACCGTTATGCCAAAATGTCAATCTAAAAATGTCACCCAATAATTTGCGTTTTATTAATTTGTGGAGTCATACTGAATTCTTTTTTGTGTAACTGACATGCATATTTTCGTATACAGTATGTTTACTATATACTAGGACTATGAATTAATTTTGAGTGTCATTTTGCTGAAGTATAAACAACATATTTTTTCTTAGCTCCGAACATGTCAAATCACGGCCAATAAAACACCATTGAGGGTAGTTTTACTTTTCCTGTTCAATTCAAAGAAAAGTGCTGCTGAAAGTCTTCGAGTGCTTTTGGAAACTTATGGCGAACATACTCCATGTATCTTGATGAAATTTATCCTATAGGTGGATTGGTCGAGGTGGGCCACTGTCATGGTCTCCTTGACTTTTTTTGTGGGGGTTTGTAAAAGACAGGGTGTACACGCTGTTACAAATTCGCTTCTCACTACAGGGATCTTGAAAACGGTAAGAGATACAAACTAGCTTAATTGGGGGCAAGTTGCGTAATCAGAGGACCATCATCATGTTTCTAAAAAATCAAGTCTAACATGATTAGTTTTCGAAATATTTGAAAAAAAAAACATAATTTTGGAAATCCGTTTTTGTTTAATTTCAGCCTTATTTTGAGGTGATATTGAAAAAAGAGGAACACTTTCTCATAGCCACTTTTTACCCTCTATCGAATGGCATAATCAATTTTTATATGTAACGTTTTGTCTCTCCAGGACCATCATCAACTTCTTTTTTCTTAAATACGACCCAAGAAATTTTATTACATTTTTTGCAAGCCTTCAAGACCCCCAATATTGTACTGCCTTAGCCCGAACCAGATTCCAACGTTTCGTCTCGAAAAATTCATCTTCAGTGTATTCGTTCCAAATTTATCTAAATTGTTTATTTAGATTTCTTTGTTTATTGAATTATCGTACACTGTAAGTGTCGTTAGACCCTGTGCACTTCATCTAGTTATTTAAACTATTACCACCATGCATTAAAATAAAAAATTATTAGAGTTTTATTCCCGTGTCCATAGTTATTTCTAGGTTTCTCGAGTACTCAAAATTCAAACAAATTCCGATCTATTTTTTTCAGGATATTTATACAAATACATCTGACATGCTCTTTCACAGTTGCGGTTACAGATATAATAAATTCCGTAATATTACGCTGATTTTCATTTTCAATCTTTGCCAAAACGAAGATGTTTTTGAACATTTACTGAAATTTTTTAAAGAATAATATTCAGTTGGCATTTTGGTTGTTCATATGCATTTTTAAAAATTAATTTGTCATAATAAAATTAAAATTGTAATGTTTTAATTTTGACGCAACAACTTATTGATTTATGCATGACCAAGTGATGGTAATAGTTCATAATAATAAATGTTTTATTGTAATGGTCGTAATAGTTTAAATAACTAAATGGATTTCACAGGGTCTAACGACACTTACAGTGTACAATAATTCAATAAACAAAGAAATTTAAATAAAAAATTTAGATAAATTTGGAACGAATTCACTAAAGATGAATTTTTCGAAACATTAGATAGAGGGTAAAAAGTGGCCATGAGAATGTAATGTATTCTTCTTTTTTCAATATCACCTCAAACAAGGCTGAAATAAAACAAAAACGGATTTCTAAAATTTCGGTTTTTTTCAAATACATCATGATCGCATGTAGTCTTTTTATTTAGAGATAAATATTTAAATTTCAGAGGTAGTAGAGAAAAGCGCCTCCGAATTCTTATCATACCAAAAAGTAAACTTGCCTTAAAACGATCACAGTACAAAGATTCTAAGCTTTTATTGGACCATATAAAATATGAAAGAATAATAAGAAATTTGATAAGCCTCTTCATTATGTTTTTAAGAGATTAGCTTACATACTATGTTTTCAATAACTCCATTCCATTTGAAAAAAAAAACTGTAAGCATCTAGACGATATAGATGAAAATTTTTTCTTAATTACTGGGTTTTTCGCCACTTGTGAAAAAAAAATTAAAAATTATGCAAAAGACCCTTGCCCTAAAAGTCAAGGCTTATTTTTTATGAAAAGAGTTTTACATAGCCAAACAATGAAAAAAGAGATAAATAGAAAATACAAAATACAGATCACTATTTATTGCACATTTCAATAAGTATTGATGTTTTGAAAAATGATTTTTTTTCATTTTCAATATTCAGAAAAGACATTACGTTTTAAAATTATTTTCAACAGTTCGTTCTTTTCTGGGGAGAGGATTCTTTTCTTTAATTTTTTCACTAATCGTAAGTGGCAAAAATCATACGTGCAAAACACCCAATTAATAAAAAACAAAAGCTATGCCACAAACTTCAGACAATATGTATATGAAAATACTGCTGCCTAAAATAAATATAAATATTGACTAATGAATATCTATTTGCAGAATTTACAAATATTTGTGTATGTAAGTGTGAAGCTGGGTTTAATAGAGTAAAATATTTCCCATACTTACATACCCTGTCAAAATAAAATTTATCCAAGTTTGTTAAATAAATATTTAGAAGGTCATTTTCAAAATCACTGCGATTTAGTTTACATATAACTTGAAAAATATACATTTGTAGCTCTTTTGTTATATAACCATTTCTGAAAATGTCCATTAAATATTCAGCCAACATTTTATTTTTTTCTATGTCAATTAGATTTTTTGGATAGGTTACATTAAACCATAATATTTTTGCAATGACCTGACATTTTATATTATATCTCATATATTCGAATAGATGAGTTTTTATGAAGATATGAATATGTTCCATTGCTTTTAATAAAATAATCTTCTGGATCTCCGGATTTTTTATCTCATCGAATGCTGTAAAGTCCAAATAGGTATATTTTACTTGCTCATTTATATATTCCAAAATGAAATAGTTTTTATCGTCTTCAGGACTATTATTATTAAACACGTGATTAATGTGTTCTATCCTGAACATTGAACTGTATGCGCTGTTCTTTGAATATTTCAGTTATATACTTCCAGTGATTAGCTGTGAATTTCCTCAAATCGAAGTTACTTTCTATTATTCTTAGGAATTCAGAACGAATGTTTCTATGATCATTTTTATGTCTAATGCAAAAGTATTTTAGCACCTAAAACACAACACGTTTATAAAAAGTTGTTTTTCTTTACATATATACCTTTTCAAAATTCTTTAGATCTTTATTTATGCCACAGGATTTTACTAAAAGGTATACCAATTTGCTTCGTTTTTCAATGGAGGAAGTCATATTAATTTTTTCTTCAATTAATTTAATAGCTTTCCTTGTATTTTATTTATATCCAAGCTTCTCTTACTTTTGTGTTAGTAATTAAACCTAAGATACTGTCAGGCATGCAACTGGGATAATTCCATATATCTTCCTTCATGACATCATTAAATGTTTTAGTAAATAAATTGTATTGATCACTTTTTGGATAGTATTTTAAAATAGAGTTACATAAGTTACATCCATCTTCCAATGTCTCAATTTTTCTTGGAAATAAATTACAAAAAAGTTTTTTAAAGTGACCCTTTTGATTCAATTCCCTCACTAATGTTTCTTGTCTTACTTTTCTGGATCATTAACAATGTTTTGTGTGTTCGTAGATATTAACTTTTTGGTAATTCTACGACCTAATTTTAAGTCTTCATTAATTTTGTATTTTCCAATTAATTCCCAAAAATAAATTGGATTTCTTTCAGCCAAATACGTCATAAAGTTGTTCTCAAAAACATTTTTATTACAGTATTGTTTTTGTTCTTCTAAATATATGTTAATTAAATTATGATCTCTTTTGTAAATTATTTTTAGTTGATGAGTTGACAATTTGACTTTATAATTTTTTAAAATAGCAGCGATCTTATCTGAGCTGCATATGGTTATTAAAGGATCGGCCATAAATAAACCATTCCTATAAAATTGTCATAATTATTGTATATTAAACATAATGCTAATTGATCTACACTAACTGTATATAAGATTATTACTGTTCTACTACTTTACTGTTTTACTCCTTTATTTATAAAACTGAAAATAATAGATTTCTAAAATCAAATATGCAGAGACAATACATTTTCGCAGATTAAAAAAATCAATCAACAAAATAATAGTGTTACTTTTTCATTGTTTGTTACCAGTTTTTAATTTTTCCAGTTCCAAAGATTAATAAAATTTTGATTTAATAGTAAATTTTTTTTCTTATTCACGGTTTTAAAATAAAAAAGGGGAGAAAACTATAAAATAACTCACCTATTCACTACGCAATCAAAAATTTCATCTATCATTTCTTCTTTATATACATGCGAAAGACTTTTTAATAATTTTATTTTGATAGAAATAGAAAGCAGAGTCGTCCACAAGTGTTATAGGAGTAACATTACTAAAAGCTTGCTGGAAAAACCATGACTGTTTCATTATTTTACTGACAAAAGCTCCATTTCCTTATTTAAAAATTTCCAATAGTTGGTTCGTTGCTCTAAAGTATATCAAAATATCAACATAAAATAAATTCTCTAGGTACGTCTTTGAACTGAGGTTTTCGCATACAAACTGTGTTTCCTCTTTACTTAAGGATGCGTTTTTCAGAATCTTGTTCAAATTTCTTTGACGTTCTCCAATTGGATCCCCTTTTATTGCATGAAATCGTATTATAAAGTCGTGCTCCATGGTAAATTCACTATAGTGAAAAAAGTCTATATTCAGTTTATTAGTTTGTGTAGCATAACTCAAATTCACAAATATATTTCTTAGTCGTTTCCATAAATTCTATTATAGACTAACTAATAAAACATCTACAAATTTTATAAGAAAAAAAAATCAAAAGCCACTTTGTAATACTAGCGACACATAAATATCATTTCTTAGTTAAAATACCATAACAGTTACAGTGTCAACAAGTATTTGAATTGGAAATAAAAATTAGTTATGCTACACCTGTGTGTCTTAGAAATGGGATATTTTAGAACAAATGGTTATACAATTTTCTTTTGAAAATGCTTTATCAATAATTCTTTATAATATTTTACAGTGCTTATGAAAAAAACATCCTGTGTATGGATGGCTGCTCCGTTTAAAAATTTTCAGCCTAATATCTCAAAAATTTAAGTTTTTTAAAAACAGTTAAACGTATAAATGTCTTCATTTCTGAGTACAGATGACTTTTCATAGCAATACAGATAGCGTCAGCCCATCATCATCATCAGCCCATGATCCAAAGAAATATTTGAATAACAGGAACATATTGAAAAATAGTTCACACGAAAATTAATTAAATTTTGATCAACTCCTGTAATTTAAACAATTTTTGAAAATTCACCACTATCGTTTAATATTAAAAAAGTTGTTTAAACGTAATGGATAGCTTCCCAAAGATTTTAAGAGAAAATAGATTTTGAATAGATTTTTACAGATGTGGTGGAGAATACTGAAACCAAAAGACACGTGGATTAGGAATTCAGCAAATAATTGAAACTTCGCGACATACAGGGTATAGGTTGTATAATGTAAAGCATAAATATTTGAACATTACAAATATGCAAATACGTCGAAGGATATTTAACATACTTTGAAAATCGATAAGTTCTTTTAATTCCCAATTGTATCCCAAAGAAAAAATATGTTTCCCATTTTATTTGCAAAATGAGTAATTTAAGATTTATTTTTTTTTAATCTAAGCTTGATACCGATTTGAATAAAAAGAAAAAAGCTGTTCACTTCATAAAAAATATTTATAGTTTTTTTTTTGTTGCAAATACAGTTTTAAATATAATGTAATCAATCATTAAGAATAAAAAAACATTGTCCAGAAATTTTATATTGTCTAGGAGGTAATAAGGGCAAATTTCTGTCACTGTATATTCCTAACTTATAATGATTACATTGTATTTAAAATGGTACCTATTTGTAATAAAAAATTCCTACAATTTCTTTTTTTTTTTGGAACAGTTTTAGAATTGTTTTCGGTATGTTTGACTGTGTTTAGTTTAATTAATTTAATTATCTCGAAAATGATTTATTTTTTGATTACAATGAAAGAGATCTTTTATCTCTGAAATACCATCGAGAATCAAGTTTATGAACTTTATAGAGTTTCCAAAATAGTCAGAGGCTTTGAAATTTTGAGGTTCTTAATAACGGTGCCTACTAGTATTTTCAGCACTGGTTGATAGAATTGTATCAATAAATTTTACTCTTTTATTTGGTTAATCCAAGCAGAGCAGTATGCTATTCTGGACTACCTATCCAAATACATTAAATAATAGGATAAAATAATAAATAAAGGGCATTTCAAAATAAAACCGAACAAAATCATTAGTCCAATTAACTAAGCCTTTAAATCGAAATTTTGCCAACTTGGCTGAGTTTTTGATATGAGTTAGTTTAAGGTATATTATAACAATAAGTGAGAGTAATTTTTTGTTCAACCCCCGGCCAAGGGTGGAAAAAGATAAAACAAAGGGCTTTTTCAAGATAACTCAAAAAGGGTAAGAGCTAGAAAAAAAAGTTTTTCATGAAAGTTGTAAAGCAGACAATTCTACATAAAAATGGTCTCTTAGCTTTTTCTTGTACTATTAAAATTAACAGAGTTAGGGAGGCTAGAAGTTAAGGGAAGATTTCAGAAATTTAATTTTGTTAAATCATTAAAATTAACGATTAAAAATTTGATTTTTTGTTATAACTTTCTTATTAAAAATTAAAAAATATATCTATTTCTCTGAAAAGAAAAGTTACATATTTTAGAGCAGATTGAAAAAAAAAATTACAAAATTCAATCATTTTTCTGTTTGTTATGATTTTTTTTAAATTTCTGAAATCTTCCCTTAACTTCTAGCCTCCCTAACTCTGTTAATTGTAATAGTACAAGAAAAAGTTAAGAGGCCATTTTTATGTAGAATTGTCTGCTTTACAACTTTCATGAAAAACTTTTTTTTCTAGCTCTTACCCTTTTTGAGTTATCTTGAAAAAGCAATTTGTTTTATCTTTTTCCACCCTTGGCCGGGGGTTGAACAAAAAGTTACTCTCTTTTTTTGTTATAATATACCTTAAACTAACTCATATCAAAAATTCAGCCAAGTTGACAAAATTTCGATTTAAAGGCTTAGTTAATTGGACTACATAGATAAATTTAAGGAGAAAATTCCGAACAAAATGTAGTTGCAGATTCACATTGCACTTTGTTAGCTGTAATTGGGAATCTTTGACTTGCCTTTATTGTTCTTGGGCTAGACTATGTGGAGGCAGATCCGCTATCAGAATACTTACCTCCGCCCTGATGTTGATTTCGGGTCTTTTTGGTTCTTAGGCTACTATAGATAGATAAAATATTTGTCTTAAAATATTTTATGTTCGAAAAAAAAGTTAAATACAGCAGTCACTAAGACGTCTCAGATAACCATCAATATTGTTTGAGGAGAAATTTATCTACTTAAGACATGTTTTGTAAAATGTAGTATGTATAATAAACTCATTTTAAATTTAAAAAATTCTAAATTTTTTTCCTCTTATTGACAGTGATTCTCGGTATCTCCACATATTTGTAAACAAATTAAGTGAATTTTTGCCTTTAATCAGGGAAATTATTAACCCAAGTTTCATCTATTTATAATAAACATCTTCAGAGATATTTAATAAATATATTTTTTAAAATTCAACAACCTGTATCCCGAAAATCACTGATTTTAGATCCTTAGTTCTTGTTATTTGTTAGTTCATAGACAAATACTTTTTTTATTCTCTTTGCACAGCACACCTCTATTGTGATTTTGTTTTTGTTTTATTAACTATGCACCACGGTCCGTATCTTTTTTACGGATCGTGATTAACCACAACCTATTCAACTTTAACTATACAGGGTGTTTGGTAAGTCGATGCATTCTTTGCAGGAGGTTATAGTACAAGTGATTTGTGATGTATTTCCTTAATATACCATATTCCGAAAACGCTTAGTTTCCGATCTACAGGGTGTTAAAGTTTTAATAAAAAAATGCAAATTTATAAATATTGCGGAAACCGCTCTGAATATTTTAAAGAAATTTTACAGGCCTTGACAGTTAACAACAATACATGTTTTACGATAAAAATATTGTTTTCATTTTCACCAGTGGCGTGCGCACAGGCACGTCTCTGGATATTTATAAAGAAAAAAATGATACGCCACTGATTTTTCTTAATATAAAAATTATTTTTGAATTTCTTGTTCAATTTGAAAGAGAAAAGATATCTTGACTGTTTTTCTTATGAAGCACCGTTTTCGTGAAAAAACAATAAAATTGATTTATTGCTTGGCGTAATCCGGTTTCAATAATTTGAAAAATAGCAAAAATTATTTATGCACTTAGTTTTTTTTGTATCAATTTTATTACAACACGTTATTACTACCCGCAGTTCACGTCAGTCAAAAAGCTTATTCATTTAATTAGAGATTAGATTATATTATCTGTAATTTAAAACTAATCTTTAGGATTAAACAGTCGAGATACCTTTTCTCTTCTATTAAATAAGGAATTCAAAAATAATTTTCATTTTAAGAAAAATCAGTGGCGATCATTTTTTTTCTTTAAAAATAACCAAAGACGTGCCTGTGCGCACGCCACTGGTGAAAATTAAATCAATATTTTTATCGTAAAACATGTATTGTTGTTAACTGTCAGAGCTTGTAAAATTTCATTAAAATAGTCTGAGCGGTTTCCGCAATATTTATAAATTTGCATTTTTTAAATTAAAACTGTAGATCGGAAACTAAGCGTTTTCGGAATATGGTATATTAAGGAAATATATCACAAACCACTTGTACTCCTGCAAGGAATGCACCGACTTACCAAACACCCTGTATTTACCTATTCTGTACTTATATGTATGTAATATAGATTATCTAATGTTGTGCAATATAATTTTTAGATATTTATCATATCCATTTTTAACAAAAATACATTCTATTTAATAAATAATTATTAGCTTACAGATTAATATTTATAAAAAATGACCTACCCTATCTAAAAACAAATCAACAAATCTACTCTATCAGACTATCAGAGACAACTCTATACTCTATCAATTCCATACAAACAAACTACAAACATAACATAACCCAATGATATTTATAATACATGTATTATAAATATCCTTGAACATAACCTATCACGTCGTTAAGTTAAGGAATGGCCGGTGGCCGCTGACACTGACACATCTATTCAGGTAAACTCATAAAGTAAGTTACTCTTATGGGTAAACTAACATACACATAAACTCACAATTCTATTATATATTTTGTGCTCACAATGGAATGGATAAAAAAAGTAGTGTGATATCAGTCGGCAGCTACTGCTACTACCTTTGTAGAAAGTATGTACAGGAATGGAATGGATAAAGTAGATACTTTGACTGATAAAACATATACAGGGTCGGAAAGTCCCCATGGTTCATCCACTTCTTATTTGTGGAAGGGCGAAATGGGCGGTGACTATTGGACGCCTTCATTATAGCCATCTTTCTCTATCTCACGGATTTCTTTGACTTACTTTATCGCTCTCACGTAACGGCCGATGAACCATGGATACTTTCCGACCCTGTAGGTAATGCCTAATACTGACTGGTAGTAAATTAGTTGAGACACATATGAGTAACTAAAGTCATATGTTGAGACAATCGTATTAGATACAGGGCTGTCTCTTGTTCCCGAACGAAAAAAATAATAATTAATTGTAGCTTAATATTTTATAATAACTATGAATTAATATTTGTTTCAGATGTATTAAAAGTCCCGTCGAAATAAAAAAAAAACAACTTTCCTGTGAATTATCAGGTTAGATATTAGTTGATAACAGTGGCTATAGTAATGTACGTATTCTTGATTAACTGATTACTTTATATTTAAATATTTAGGCACAAACAGTTTCATAAAAACAACCCTCGACTGATCTCTTTACAGAAAAGTGTATTTAATTGACTTTTATTTTTTTATGTGGCGAAATGTCCAAATAACCAAGAAAAAACTAAAACTGATCCACAAAAATTTATCCTCAAATGTTTAAGTCATTTAGGCATAAAATGGTTTAAAATAAGTTTTGGAATTAACTTACTTAAAAAATATATGTCTTATAAACTTGTTATTAAAATGTACCGTATTAAATCCATGTTTCTGAATCTGTGAATTATTCTCTGCAGGTAATGCGAGTTCTGATTTACGTATTGACCCCAGAAAAATTATAAAGTTATTTGCCATTTTCAGTAAAAGTGAGTGAGGAAAGTCATTAGCTGGTAAAGTAATATTTACAGTAAACTAAGACCCTCTTTAATTTCATGGCATATTTACAAAAAATTAATTCATGTGTGCAATTTAATCTGGAATCATATAGGTATATACTGGAGGGGTCCAATTGAACAATGTTAAATAAGGTATAATAAAATTAAACTCTCAGTTAAAGAAATAAATATACATATTTATTTTTTTTGCAATACAAATTTTATTGTAAATATATACGTGCATATATGTTTATAAATGCAAATCAATTACATTCATTATTTGAATATAAGTTGTAACACAACTGTACTTTGGAATCAGTTATTTGTTTTAACATTAAATCAATTCCGTGATACACAGGTCTTATTCTCTTCTTATAAAATAGGTCGCCTTTAATAGAAATCAATTCCATAACTAAAATGCAATTTATATTATTTAATGAAGTGTATTTCAACATTGTAGTTAATAACTCAATTACTTCTGTGTCTTTCTTTCCAGAAATACAGAATTCATAGATTATTGGAACCAATTTTGAAAAAACAAACTCTCCATACTTAGCACTGACTTCTTCTGCAAACAGGACAATATGTTTTGAATAAAGTTCGACATTATCTCTCACATCTTTTTTAAATCTCAATAAATTTAGTAAAACATACTCTTTAAATGTTTCATTAGGGATAAATATTTTTTCCCATTCCCTAGCAAATTTAGTAACAAATTCTAAATCTCGGTCATCTTCAAAAACTGTTGTGAAAAATGCTTTGAAAAATTTATGAACAACGCTTCGTTCATTATCTTTTGAATCCCAGGACTGCGATTTATAATCAGATACTAATTGGAAAACATTATTTAAATTATTATTTTGGTTTTTATGGTACATTAAAAATTGAATTGTAAATTTAAAAATATTACAAATTTCTTCTTTCTTCGCACATGTGTCAAAATAATTATTTATTATGGCCTTACAGAAATCCTCTGGCAAATTTGAGAGACATTTTTTGTCGATGTTACCTAATACTGTTGACATTAATTTGTTAATACCAACTGCATTTGAACTTGTTTTTAATTTTTCAAATAAATTCCAGAGGTGTGTTATGTAATAAGACTTATATTGTTTGGGAATCTGTGCAGATGAAAGTATCTCCAGTGATTCCATATCATACTCTTTCAAGAACTTCAAATATGAAAGGACTTTTTCAAAATATTCCTGAGTCTGGACCTTTGTAAAATACCGCAAAGAACTTAGGCATACACACTTTTGTAAAGATTCATTTTTATCCTCTTGGAAGCTATTAAATATTTGCCAAACTTTTTCTTGATGGAGCACATAACATGCTAAGTAGAGTCCATGTTTTTTGACAGACATTGCCTTGTTATTAGTTAATTTATCAAGGTATATATCTAACTTATTTTCAGGAGTCTTATGAAATGCAGTATATAAAGGAATTAAAGATTCCCGTAAGTAGTCTCCTTTACAGAATTTGTCTATTAGCACTGGCAGATATCTCAGTGGATTCCATACGTTTTTGAAATTTCTCACAAAAGCTTTTTGAAGTTGATACACTTTCCTCGCCTCAGGATCATTTAAGTCTACTTTAGAAGAGGTGGGTATAAGATTAAGGTCTTCCATAATTTTTATGTAACCCTCAGATTGCTGTAATACTGATAAAGGTTCAACAATTTGATATTTCCGAAAATCATCACCATGTTCCAATAGATGCATACAGTGCTTTATAACCATTTCATCCAAAGACAAATGATTATATCGTTTAATTCTAGTCCAAATAAAATACGATTTTGGTGGCAATGATTCCGTTATCGAATCAAAATTGTTCACAACTACCATAGGGTCATATTTTAGACACCAGCGTAATGTCTACAAAAAAAATATATAATTTATTCGTTAATTCAGCAAAAGACTCTTCAGAAGTAAAAATACAAATATATTATTAATGTTAACGAATCTACATTAACACCTTCATGCTTTTGCCCGAATGTGACTCAGAATTCTATTTTGCACATGCCTAAGTCACACTGGGGCATGAAGTACTTATGTGGTTTTTGCTTTACATCCCCGAATTAGACTGGATTCTTATAAAAGCATGTTTATACACACACATTAAAAGTTTTGAAGGCTGTACTATGTATTCGTAAATGTCTTTCACGATTAAAATACTTCTCAATTCTCAAGTTTTTGTCGACTCTTACTGGAATTTTTCTATAAATCATGTTTGATATGATAAGGAATTACCGGATTTTA
Source organism: Anoplophora glabripennis (assembly GCF_000390285.2). Lineage (NCBI taxonomy): Eukaryota > Metazoa > Arthropoda > Insecta > Coleoptera > Cerambycidae > Anoplophora > Anoplophora glabripennis. The sequence goes on along the minus strand of NW_019417429.1, from coordinate 11,860 downwards.
AATATGTTAACTTGGATGAAAGTGGATCTGATGAAACAGACAAAAATTATGAAACTGATTCTGGTTCGGATACAAGTAACAAGGAAACAAATTTGCAAGACGCACGAATGTGGTGTCCACTATACTCCGCGGTCGAAATTATAGAGAGTGACTAAGACATAATATAAAAACACTATTACCATAATGCGTATAAAATATAAAATGATTTTTATACGGTATTATTTATCTTTGTGCCGCTCGCTACGCACATCGATAGAATCTATAATTGTCTAGAGACCGAGTTACACTGAACGTCGATCTATATTCTATCTCTGTCTTTTGCACTTGGGAGGGAATAGGGAAATGCTTTTTTAGTGGGTGTAAACGGACTTGATTTAACCCGTCCTGAGAAACGTCATAGCATAAGCGTAGACGAGGGGTCTAATTCTATGGCTATAATAAATTTAATAAATTAAAAAAACACAATTGGGACGTTTTAAAATGCTGTAATAATTAAAATGGATCAAAGTGCCTGTTGTAGCAAACCGTAAAAAATATTAGATGTTATGTTTTATTATCTTTTTTCATTATTTTCTATATCTTGTTGCCTTTTACGCAGACACGCCAATGGATTTTCGTTCCCCGCACGCTTCATCCCCCTTACTAGTTCAAAAGCTAGCGATGAATCACTCTCTATAATTTCGACCGCGGAGTATAAACGTAAACGACATACCCAATTCAGCACTTTTGTGGGAAATTTTTTCACTTTTTGACCTACGTCACTGGAAATCAAAATTTAAAAAGTGACTAAAAAAAATTAGTTGAAAATAAATTGTTAGAACGAGAACATTTCATTTTTGCAATAAAATAATTTGATTTTTTTTACGTAAATTAATATGCAGATTAAGGGATTAAGACTACATTAAATTGTGATTTTTTACCTAATGAAATACTATACTACATATGTATAAATTATACAGGTACTTACCCTATCAAAAGAAAATTGCCTTAAAGACTTATCCTTCAAATAAAAATTTAGAAGTTCATTTTCAAAGTCACTGCGATTTAATTTGCATATAATTCGAGGAAAATACATTTGGAAATAGTGTACGTATTTACCTCCTTTTAAAATAGTCTTTATATGCTCAACCAACGTTTTATTTTCTTCTATGTTGATTGAATTTTTTGTGTATGTTATATTGAACCAAAATATTTTTCCAACAAGTTGACACTTTATATAATACATGTCATCTTCTCTATGATAAGTTTTTATCAAGGAATCAATATGTTCTGCAGCTTTTAACAAGATGATCTTCTGGATTTCCATATTTTTTATGGTATCGAACGCATGAAAGGTGAAGTAAGATTGTACTTGCTCTTTTATGTATTCCAAGATGAAATATGTTTTATCTTCTTCTGAACCATTATTATTAAATAAATAATTAATGTGTTCAATCCTAAGTTTCAAATCGTATGGGCTGTATTCCTTGTTCATACTCTGAGCCATGAATATTTCAGTTAAGTATTTCCAGTGATTAGATGTAAATTTCTTTAAATCAAAGTTAATTTCTAGTGCTATTAGGAATTTATCTCTAACATTTCCATCATCATTCTTGTGTCTCTTGCAGAAGTATTGTAACACCTAAAGCACAAAGTGATTATATAGGTATACAGAGTGGTCCAGATTTAAATAGACAAACTTCGGGAAAGTACTAAACAACAAAAATTAACATCACGTTGATCTATGAACATAGGCGCAAAAAGCCACCGGGGAGAAACAAGGATATCGTTTCCGTATTTAAAGTAAAACTTCTACGCCACTGACTTAATTGGTAATATGATATTAAAAAAAAATTGTTTTATTTTCGTTAAATTCAACGCCCTGTATCTCATAAACGGTGGCTTTCTGCGCCTATGTTCATAGAGGAAAGTGACGTTAATTTTTGTTGTTTAGTGCTTTCCCCAAGTTTGTCTATTAAAATCTGGACCACCCTTTATACATATACACACTGTGGCCTGTGGCGCATTAGGAACTAGGACACCTGTCTAAAAAAATGTTGGTGCTTGAATTAAATGATTCATTATTCAAACAAAAACTTTTATCAATAATGCCTTTTTTTATCTTTTAAAATAAGGTATGTTTACTCTTACGCAAAATAACATTTTTGTGTTTTTGACCCACCGTGTACAACAAAATAATTGAAGTTCGTCATGGTGATTCATATTTTCTAAACAAGCAAAAACTTTTATCAAGAATGCCTTTTCTTCGTATCTTTCACTTTTTGGTCCATTTATCTTCTTGTAAACTCAATCCGCGAACATATTGTATATGGAATTGGTTGTCTTTGTGTATGCATTATGTTTTTATAAATAAGAATAAATTCGCATATATTGTGGATACGCATACACACAATACAAGGCAAGTGAACCATTTTCGTGTGCCATTTCACAAACGACTGGTGGCTTATAACTCACCTAACTGTTTAGGCCTAATATTATAATATAATCATTTCAATGCAGAAATTAAAAAATGTGTTACGTTAAGATCTTTTAAAATAGCTTTAAAACGATTTTTGATTGAAAAATGCATATATACATTGGACGAGTACTTTGCTACCTGATTTCTGTTTATTCTGTTTATTTTATTTTTATTTTGTTTGTGTTTGTATTAGTTTGTAAGAATTGACTGTGACTGTTCCTATACAATTAATTGTANCCTTTATTAATTAATAAAATTAATTTTTGTTTTTAAATAATAAAATCATTTGACATACCCGATGTTACAACAATTGTTCAAAATTTTATCCACCAATGTGTAAACACATTTGGGTCCGTTGCACTCAGTTTCTTCGAACTAACACAAATGTTGTCTTGTTTCACCATAATAACAAAGCTTCACCATAAATTAAAATGATATCCATCAACTCCGAGTACACCATTTTTGACACTAACTACCCAGTTTTGACACTAACTACTAAACACCTATTTAAACACCACAGATAACAGGTAAATATCGCAACGACGATTGCAAAATCCGAATTCAGTATTCGGAGTCGCTGAGGTCACGTGGCGAATGATGCTAGAGACTACAATTGTCCAGCTATGTAGTGGTTGAATGTACTATAACTTCAATATTTTTTTCTCGGAAACTATAAGGATTTTTCAATTTTTTTTTACGATATTGAGTCCATTTCTCATGCTGCATCTATTCCCAAATTTTTTTTGGATAAGTTGTGAATCACCCTGTATAGGTATGACTTCACAAAATTTATAAAACAGATTAAAAGGTCACAAATACACAAAAAAATATTCTACAGCTCTCAATAAACATACGAAAGAAAAAAACCATTCCTTAAAACTAACTAAAATCAAACTAAAATTTTAGGCAAAGAACCAAATTACAACAAGAGAAAAAATAAAAAAACAGTGTTAATGACAAAACTGATACCTATAAAAAATTTAAGTCAGATATCACAATTTAATTAAATAAATGCAATTATTTCTAAAATTATTAATAAAATTGTTCTTGATTGACACATCCAATTGTTAAAATTATGATTTCTTCATTTGTTTCTTTCTGATTTACAATAAATCTGCTAGATGTCTCTGGTATTTTATTTCATTTTATTTTAATTCTTCAAAAATTGCCACCATCCGTACAATCTGATTGAATCGTCGTTTTTGTTCTCATTCGATATCAGTACGTCCACACGTTATTATCGTGATTTTCTAAATTAATATTATTCACAATAAATTTTTAAGTTATGATGCATATCAACATCAAAATTAAATGTAAAATTTCTATATCTATATGGAATTGGTTGTTCTTGGGTATGTATTAACAGAAATTATTGTAAAAAATAGTAATGTATTGCATGCTAAATTGTAAATTATTAAGTAGTTTTATATTTTAAGGTTTTTAGTAACTGACTGCAAAATAATATGTTTTAATTAAAAATTCTTTTGAAAAAATTCCCGATCGGGAAAGATTAAAACACATTTTTTGCTGTTGTTTTCTTTAATCATTTTCTTAATTAGCCTGCAAACTAGAACCTTCAGAACGTTCTTCAGTATCACTTTAAAACTCGTGTGGCCCAAAATCAATGTTTATCAAAGTATATTTTTGTTATAGAGCTTTATAAGTTTTATTTATTGAATTTGTATTTATGTAAAAAAATTTAGAAGCCATTGGAAATGCCTGAAAATTATTGTTATTGTTAATATTTATTTAAATTTCCATTGAGAAAGAAAGGTCCAATAATCAAATTAATTTAAAATGAAGTAAATTTTACGACTAACGGGGTAGTTTTATCTCAAATTTTATATTACTGGTCGGAAGAAAATCTGGAAAGTGTTATCAATTGCAAAAGTCAATACACACAGTCTTTATGGAAGATGCATTTTTAGAAGTTCTACATAATTTAAATTTTGTAGAGAACCGTATGAATCTTCATTTCTAGTTAAACGGTAATTCTGTACTGATTTTGAAATGGTTAAATACCCATTTCCCATTTTCAAAATCTGTGGATAGAGCGTAATAGTCCCTTTGGAGAATGGCCACCTACGGCCCAACACCTGACTCCCTCGAAGAAGGGAACATATGATGAAATCAGTCCAGCTAACTTAGGAAAGTACAAAAATATTTTGAAGCAGCATGAAAAACGTACCAATTCTTTTTGTTTACCTTTTTTTTAACATATAATTTGCTAAAATAAATGTTATTAGCTATTTTTACGTTAATATTTTAGTTTGTTGGGTAAGTATTGTGCAAAACCATACTTATCGTATCAACTTCGACGTCACCTGTTACATGGGTGTTATACAATAATGAAAAGGTAATATTGACAGTTGATAGAAGGCAGCGCAAAAACAAAGGCTTAGGTGGGGAATTCTGGAAGGAAGCCAAGATAGTTGAAGTGAGAACAGTGTGGGGATGGGAGTAAGACGATCAGCAGGCAGTGTGGCAAAATAGTGAAAAATAAAAGTGTTTAACCCGTATTAGTTAGTAGGTAATTATTCTTTAAGTACTTTGTATGTTTACTCTTACTTATTGTTCTATGTAATCTTATGATTGTGATGATTATAGATGTTTAATGATAATAATTCTTCTCTGTACGTTTAGCTTCCATTGCTTTATGCTCAAGGGCATATATTTTTCTAAGGTAAAATTGTTACAATTATTATTAACGATTGCTCATTATATTGTCGTGACTGCCCGAATATTGCAATAATAAACAACTCCTTTGTTTCACATTTAACTTGTTTTGTCATGATTACGTTGTTCGAAAAACAAGTAATAAAGCATTTCTTTCTTGTGCTCACTTTATGTCATACGCATATAAGAGCTTTGTTGAATTTATTAACATTTTCGCCCATGAGGAATGAATCTGTAAAAAGAATAATTAAATACAAAAAAGAATTGCTAAAACAGATCTACCGAAATCTCAACTCATAGCTGGATTGCCTCCCGTATGGGACTACGGTACCTTGTGTCATTGTTATTTATCTGTTATATATTTGTATGAATTCTTATTGTGAATTTGATTGTATTTACTTCCATGTATTGTATTATGTCTCGAGAGAAATGAAGCATATTATTATTGTTATTATTATTAACTTCCGGCCTTGCCGGCTAACTAACACCAAACCTCTTCAGTTTTACTTGGAAGTGTGTATGTCTAATTCGAGTGAGGTGATATTTAGTGAGACATTAAATAAGTCGGGTGCTTTTTATCATTAGCAAAGGATCTTAATGTATGCCTTTTGTTAGCGGTTGTTTTGTATNGGACCGCCAAAAATTTTTTGAAAGTATAAATTACTCAAATAAATTATTAAAAAAATGTTTTTTACGTTTAAGTGCCAATCTTATCATTTTTTCTAGTATTTTACAATCGTGTGAGTGTGCGAGTTCTTAATGGTTAGTAAGCAAATTAAATTTGAGTCCAAATTAAAATAAAAATATAAGAAATATGAATTTTTTTCTGGACCTCGTTAAAAATTTTCGAAAGTATCCGGACCCCATCTAAAATTACTTGCCGACCCCTGGTGTAGAGGAACAATATTGTAGAATAATTATGCCTGCACAAATTCAATAAATAAAACTGTTAAGGCCTCATTAAAAAATTTTTAAAGTAATTTCTGAAAATATCGATTGCAAAAAAAAATTATCGTCTGCAGAATCATCATAATAGATTCAATGAGTACCTCTAGAAGGCCAATATACATATATAAAAAAATCATCAAAATCATATGTGCCAAGTATTTTTAGAAAGGTATCTAGTTCCTTAATCAGCCTCACTGTATTTTTTTTTGTGAATTATCTTATTTACCTCTTCCAAATTCTTTAGATCTTTATTTATTCCACAAGATTTTACCAAAAGGGATACCAGTTTGCTTCTTTTTTTAATAGCAGATGTTTTATCGATTTTTTCTTTGATCAGATTAATAGCTTTACTTATTTCATAAAATTTCAAGTATTCTTCTTTACCACTTTCCTTATATCTTATTTTTGCCCAGGTATCTCTTATTTCTGTATTAGGAATTAAAGCCAAGATATTGTCCCGCATGCAGCTAGTATAATTCCAAATGTCTTCCTTCATGACATTATTAAATGTTTTAGTAAATAAATTGTATTGGTCACTTTTTGGATAATACCTTAAAAGGGTGTTGCACAAGGCATCACCATTTTCTAATGCTTCAATTTTTCTAGGAAATAAATTGTAGTAAAGTTGCTTAAAGTGACCTTGTTTATTTAATTTTCTGACTAAGGTTTCATGCTTTAGATATTTAATGTACTTCTCTGGATCATTTACAATTTCTTGCGTTTTTATAGATATTAACTTTTTGGTAATCCTACGACCTAATTTTAAGTTTTCATCAATCTGGTACTCTCCAATTAATTCTAAAAAGTATACCGAGTTCTTCTCTGCTAAATATGTCATAAAGTTGTTATCAAAAATATTTTTTTTATTGTATTGTTTTTGTTCTTCTAAATACGTATTAACTAAATTAGGATTTTTACCATAAATTATTTTCAGTTGATGAGTTGACAGTTTGATTTTATAATTTTTTAAAGCAGCAGCAATTTTCTCTGAGCTGCACATAGTTATTAATGGATCTGCCATAAATAACCCATACCTATAAAATTGTAATTATTATATTCAATGCTCAATAAGTTACAATAAAATATCTACGATTATTATACAGGGTGTCCCGTAAGTCATGGATCAAACTACTCTGGGTGATAGAGGACGCCATTTGTGTCAAGAAAAACCTCACATGTTGTTATGCAATTGTTGACCGTTTAACAGATACGGGGTGTTGAAGTTTTCATGAAAAAATCAATTTATGTTTGTACCTCCGAAACTAGAAAAGATATTTGAACAAAATTTGTTATACAACATGATGCCATAAGGAACCAAGACTCCTGCTAATATCAAGCTTTGCCGGTCGCCCAGTGGCAGAGATAGGGGTCAGCGAAAATAAATATTTTATAAAAAATAATGTAACACTCGGTGTACGATTTAAAACAATACAAATTTTAGACACACAGTTTAATTGGCAACAAAAAATTACTAGGAGTTTTGGCTTCTTATGACATCATGATGTATAACAAATTTTGTTCAAATATCTTTTCTAGTTTCGGAGGTACAAACATAAATTGATTTTTTCATGAAAATTTCAACACTCCGTATCTTTTAAACGGTTAACAATTGCATAACAACATGTGAGGTTTTTCTTGTTGCAAATGGTGTCCTCTATCACCCAGAGCAATTTGATCCATGACTTACGGGACACCCTGTATGTAGTATTTCCCTATTTTTCAGTTTTCAAATCGTGAAAACAACTGAACACTTACATCAGGGTACAGGTTTGGAACTACTTTAATTTTTGCAGATAAAATAAATCTGCAGTAACTACAAAATAACATTTTTATATTGAAAATTGATTACTATTTCCAGTTTTTACAATTATGAAATTTTGCAAAATTGATGATAATGTTTTTGTCAGATTCACTAATTGAGAAACAGTTGAAATGTAAAATGATATACCAACCTTTTTACAACGTAATCAAAAATTTCATCTATCTCTTCTTCTGTATATACAAGCGAGAGATTTCTTAAGAGCTTTATTTTAATAGAAAAAGAGAGCGAAGGTAAAAAATTGTCAACAAGTGACTTAGGAGTAACATTATTAAAAGCTTCCTGGAAAAACCATTTCTGTTTTATTATTTTACTGACAAAAGCTCCATTTCCTTCTTTAAAAATCTCTAATAATCGATCTGTTTCTCTAAAGGCAATTAAAACATCAATATAAAATAAATTTTCCAGGAATGTCTTTGGACTGAGATTGTCTAATACAACCTGTGTTTCCTCTTTAGTTAGGGATATATTTTTCAGAAACTTGTTCAGATTTCTTTGTCGTTCTCCAACTGATTCTCCTTTTATATCATGAAACCTTGTTATAAAATCCTGCGCCATGGCAAATTCACTGAAAAAGAAAAAAAATAAATAATATATTATTACTTCTAGTAAATTCGAGAACAAATATTTTGTGAAAATAATTCGGTAAAGAAAATCCCTTAAAAAAGACATTCAAAATATCTTCTTCATTCTCCAATACACAGGGTGTTTCCTAAGTATCCTAAATATTAAAGGATCAATTTCCACTGATATTTAAAAAAACTATTCATTTTTACTACAAATGTTGAATACATTTGTCGCAACAATATTTTTTCAAAAATTTTATTATACATAAAAATTAGAATAAAAAATTAAACAATTTTAATGTGCTTTATTTATTTTTGCTGCAATCAAAATTTAGTTTTGAAGAAAAATATCCCCCCCCCCCAAAGTATGTAGTTATATGACTAAAATTTGAGAAAAACATCAACCCTTTCGATCCTTAGATGCCTATGCTGAAAAAAATTACTCGAGCATTTCTCAAACAATTTAAAGAGATCGAGGTGAGAGGGGAAATGACACATGCGCACATCATAAATGTGACGTAAATAATTGTTTTAATATTCAGTATTTCTCAAATATTACTTAAGCTTGTACATTTAATTATTCGTGAGATTTCTCCCTCGAATTTAATCACTTTTTAGTTACCTATTTACATACAAGTCTTCATAAATGATTATAAGCCACGTGATCAGTAATTTTGTTTGGAACAGTAGTTTTATTTCCTTCACGTTGGTAATTAAATTTCATTTTCACAAACATAACAATCTGTTCCACCGGCTGGTGATTGGTGTAATTTTTGAACGAGATTTTATTCAACCAATCGGTGATCGGATTATCTCGAGCGTAAACGTAACGGTCATTGTTCCTTTTAAACGAATCATTAGTGACGCTAAGATTTATTATGTACGTCGAGAAATATTTGAATTTACTTTTAATTGTCAAAGCCTACTGATTAATTCCTTGTCAAATTTGCACAAACATTATCTGCTTTTGTTTATTTAACCATATTTATCTAACCACACCAACCTCTGTACGTCCTAAAAGGGATTAAGTTGGTAACTTTATTGCAAAATTACCTAATATTACTCGGGATACTGGATTCCTTAAATAATTTCTTTTTAAAATATTAAAATTTACATTAGCAGTACTAAACTTATTAAATTTTAATAGATGTTCATCTATAATTAAAAACATAAAATATTAAGTGGTTATTAATTTATTATTACTACGCCTCTGTTATCAAGAAGGTAATAATGAACGCCAACATGTAATAATTCAAATTAGCCTGGAAATTACTGCCACTTTTAGGAAATATTAAATAATAATAATAATAATAAAATGGTCTAAAATTTGAGATACCTAATAATAATTTCTCCATTTATTCTTGTCAAAATTTATTTACTTTTGTGACTCTAAATTATCATTAAATTACACATCCATTATTAATACGTAATAATTAAATTAATTTGAATTTTGTAATTTAAAAATTACATTTTTTATTGATTTAATTAAGGTAGGTATTTAATTTTTAATGGGTTGTATGAATGATTTATAGAAAATGCTCCTAAAGAAAATTAGATCATAAATACCTGTATTTCTTATTAGAAATATATTTCCGTTTTAAATGGGCTACACTGTAACTTTAAAATTATTTTTTCATCTAACTAGCCGTACTGTATTTATTAAGTATGTATACAACTACTACATTTTCTCAATTACATTGTAGGTAAACATTTTAATTTTTATATATAAAACGAAATATACAATATCTACTCGTATTCTACTTTTATCGATTATCTCATATTGTGCAACAATAATATTGAATATCTACATCTGTTGTACAAGAGGATTCCTTGTACTTATTATTGTATTTATATCCTGCTTTATATTGATGAAATGTTTAGAAATGACCTACCCTAATTAAAAATAATAAATTCCACTCTAAACACAGCTATCACTAGTCACCGGTTCTGTTGTAGATTAGAGAAGTATAAGTTCAGTATCGTGCCGTGCGCCAATTTACACTGACATTGATTCAGTTACTGTTACTGGTATGAGTAGAGGTACTATATCTGTTTTATAGGTACGCACTATCAGGTAGAAAGAATATATGATAAAAAAAATAGGTATATTTGCGCCTCCATATGTAGGTATTTATAAATATTAGCAGTAATAGCGGTCCAGTGGCGGAGTAAGAGCTTCGGAGGCCACAAATCCCCAAGCGGCAAGCGCAAAGATCATGTAGGCCCTCTGTTGCTTGGATTTGAAAGGTAGAAACGCACGTGCTTGTAACGTAACGCTTATGCGTTAATTCGCCACTGACTTTATTAGATGAGACATTAGTAAACAATTAATATTTAACTACAAATATATATACTGATTACTACTTGTATTTACGTATTTTTTAAATAAATTCTAATCATACCGATAATGTTTACAAATTATTTCACGTATGACGTGATAAATGTACAACACTGTTTCCAGATACTTTTTAGAAAGAATCGGACCTGAGCCAATGGAACTAGCATTAGCACCAGATTCCTTAAGAAATTTTAATAATCTACATGAAATGCATGTGAATATATAGAAGATATACTCTTATTACACTACAAAAATGTATATAATATGCATACACATATACATATATATGCATCCATACTAATGCATTTTAGCCATGCTGGTTCCATTTGGAATAACAAACAGATAAACAAGCACATTTATGCGTTTTAGTGGTTTTAAGGCTTTTACGGTCCGTGCTGATATTTAAAGTACATGATTTTTCGGGTTGTTATGCCGTGGTCTATGTATGTACCCGGTCGCCAGAATTACCTTACATTTCCCAAACTTCAGCTAAGAATCTTTGATCTGCCTTTGTTGTTCTCGGGCTAGGGGAAGACACGCTATTAGAACTCCTATAGGCACGCATTGATGTTCATTTCGCTTTTCGTTGGTGTCTGCGAATCCTTCACCACTAGAGATGCCGTCAGTGAAACGTTTGGAAGCCTGGATGTGGTCAGTTATAGAGGCTACTACGGAATAATTTCAAAAATCACCGTTGTCTGGTTCCTTCTGTAGTGGCTTTAGAACCAATAAGGAGAACTGATTGTGAAATGAATCAGGGCGGGCCTAGGGTCAAAGATTCTTAGGTAAAACTGAGGAAGGTAATTCTGCAACGTCCTACGACCAGGCATATAGGTTATGGCATAATAATCCGAAAAACCATCATATTTTAAATAATTAAATACATATAATATTTTTTTTTCTAATACCTTACGAAGCAGTGTAAAAGTAATATTAACTAGAGCTAACAGCTATACTGGATATTCTATGGCTAGAAATTGGCCTCAATGATTTGGGATCGAGGGGGATTATCCCTCTTTATCCTGCCTCATCTCGTGTAGGCCTGGACAGCCTTC
>NW_019417428.1:7137-78263 GCF_000390285.2 Anoplophora glabripennis | reverse complement strand
ACTTTTTTTCCCGTTCCATTTTTGTCTAAAATGAATAGTTGCTAAGTTGTCGACGAGATATTCAAGAAAAAAATGAAATTTTTTGCAATTTTTTTATACTTTTTTGCAATAACAATTAAGCCCACGTTTTTTTTTTATTTGCATAGAAATATTATGATTTCTGATGTTGTTTAGAAGCCATTAAAGCAAAAATCTCCGATCATATGCGTTTTACCCAACCCGAAACAGATAGCGCCTGGACTAATGGTGATAGACAGTATCACAGTTGTTTATTGATTGTGCAGTAGATATATCACACCATGTACATGTTTAATGTTAAATGGACACAGTCATATTTACAAATAGAAGCGCAGTACATTGACATACCCAGTAATTAGTGGCACCCACTAAGAAAGGATCGCCTAATCGCACAATCACAATAGCCAAATCCTGATCTGCCCCGACAAGAGGCCAATTTTGTTTTAGGTATTTACGTTTTTCTTTAGTTACGCATATTTTTACACCCGCAAGATTAGATAACAAATATTCACATGTTTTCAACGTAATAATCGAAAACCGATTACTACCCTTCTTACCCTTTTCAACCCTTTATTTCTCCTTGCGAAAAATACCAAAGCTTACACTAGTCATCCAATCCACCTATCTTTAGTAATATTTTCCTATGAATCCGAAAATGGTAAAAAAATTGTTTGAACATGAGGGATTTCCCCTACTCATCCGTATCCCTCACCGCTTCTTTCAAAAATAAAAATAAATACGTGGCAACCGTTATTTGTAAATGTTATCTGGCGAAGTTAAGTGTACGAGCAAAGGGAACTTTTTTTTAGTTTTGGTTTTACCGACAGATTTTATAAAAGTTATAAATGTTGCCACGTCTAATTTGTATTTATTTTTATTTTCAAAGAAGTGAGTGAGAGATACAAATGAGCAGGGGGAAACCCTTACGTGCAAACTACTTTTTTTACCGTTTTCGGATTCAGCGAATTTTAGAAAACATAGGAAGGTTGGATAACCAGTTTGGATTTTTTTATTTCTCGGGGGAAACTAAGGGTGTGTGGAGGGGAATACATACGTCATAATTTCTTTTTATAGTATTTGGATTCAGCGGAAAAATTTACTAAAGATAGGAGGGTTGGATGGTTAGTTTGAATTTTTCAATTTTTGGGTGGAATTGAGGTTGTGTGGTTTTAGAGGAAAATTTTACTACAGATGGGTAGAGTCACGTCTCAAAAACACAAGATTTTTTTTGTCGGCCTGTAATTGAAACGAACTGCATTATATTGACAATGTCACTGTATAGAACAACTGCTTCTGATTGGCAATTTTTTACATCCTATTACACCGCTGTATATAAATAAGGCGCACTATCGATAAAGTCTATTAATTCGTTCGAAATGTTCTTCAAGTACATAGTTTTTGTTATAAATTTCGCGTCTTTCGCGGTCTGTGCCGACATCTTGGCAATCATGCCAACTTCGTCGTACAGCCATCAAATAGCTTTCTTTGACTTTTGGAAAGAACTTTCTTTAAGAGGCCATAAAGTAGTAGTCGTCACACCAGATCCACAGAGTAATGAAAAACTAACAAATCTAACGGAAATCGACGTGAAATGGCTCTACAAATTCTACGCAGACATAACTACCCTCGCTGAAAAATCACTAACCATGTGGAACTTTCATAGATGGGTACACGACTTGTCAGTCAACATAAGCCAGGAAATACTGCCCCATCGTCAACTTCAAGATTTGATACATAATAAAAAGAAACACTTTGATGTGCTTCTTGTAGAGTGGTTTTATGTAGAGCTTTTAGCATTTTCAGAAATATATAATTGCCCTACAATTTTAATCAGCTCCTTAGAAGTATTCACAATATTCCACACTGAAATAGGAAATAATGCTCATCCTGGTTTGTATCCTGATATGGGATCACCGTTCGTCTATCCTCTGAGTTTTAAAGAAAGGGTGACAAGTACCATCCTCTACCTGTATACAATGGTATTCTACGATTACTTTAGTTTCCCTTTAAAGGACAAATTTATGCGCAAGTATTTCAACATTACTTCCACAATAAATGAGTTGCTGGACAACGTCGACATGCTTTTCCTTAACGTGAATCCAGTTTTGCAATATGTTAGAGCTATTGGTCCCACTACAATCAATACTAGTCCAGGAGAATTACACATTGGCATGGCTGTTGCTTGACGTAGTTTAGATATTAGTTAAAATCGGTCGAAAATAATATAAACAATGAAAATATAAGGTTGCGCCAAGAAAAAAAGTTGTGCTATTTGCAGAAAAAATTAAAAACTGCAAAAATACTCAAAAANAGGTTTTATTTAGAGTTTAAATAAAATAATGCCATTGTTGTAGTACTTCCGGTTATACCGGTAGTCGCCACCTATTTGCTTATTATAAATGGAACATCTTGTATATTTTTGTATATTTGAATTCTACGCATAATTTTAGGGGACTTTTATAAAGCTTCCCTATATGTACCTATCTCTAATGGTCCAATGGTCTTCGACCTATTTCAATTTCATATTTATTGTCGAATTTGATTGACCGAACCGCCAAAACTTGGTTTTTCTAAATGGAACACCCTGTACATTTAATAAAAATCTTTTCTCCCAGGGGGAGGGTTTTGGGGGTTCAAACCCCCCCCCCAAAAGTTAAAGCTATTAACATGTATTATTCACCCCATACATTTAGATCTCTTGGAACGTGATATGTCTTTACAAATGAAAATAATGCTGTGAAGCGTTCCACATTCACGTAACAGGATGGTAAGGGTAGGAAAGAGAAAGGAGAGAAAAGTACCTTCTTAATGGGAGTTTATAGAATAAGCGAGAAAAAATTCGGATAGCTCGGACTGGGATTCGAACCCAGAACCTTCCGAAGACATGTGATAGACGTGATATTTGACAATTGACATCGCCAGAGCCCATTAGGATTTGCGACGATTATAATAATCGTAACAATTCCCGAGACTGAGTTAGTTCAAATAATTAGTGTTTGGCGCTGTTATAAAGCTTGTATGTAGGTGGAACTTCTGGTTTGGATTCCCTATCACTCTGCCCGCCACCGCCGCCTTCGCCACCATCGATTATCCGATCGCATTCAGTAATCTTCGTATATTTTCGTGCCGTTTCGTATCCCACGCGCACTTGTCGCGTTCACTTACCAGAAGATTAATTTTGTAATGCGTACCTATGACGGATTTTGTGATAAATAAAATTATCCAATTTCTTGCGAGGATGGCTATGAAATTGCTAACAAATTTAAAAAATCAAATTAACCAACCATAACCAACCATAAGTCATTATTTGCTGTTAATTTAACAGTGGTACCTACTTACAATTAGTTAAACACTGATTTGAAAATAATGGACAACGATACTTATTAACGATATTATAAGTGAAAACCGCAATGATGTAAAAAAGTGAAAAACTTTAATAATACGATGATTATGAAAATATAATAAACACATTTTGTAAACATAAATAAATAATTATTTGTATCTATATTTTTTCTATATTATATGAATACAATAAATAAATTACATATTAAATAAAAATTTCAAGATTTTATTTAAACATTATTACCACGCAATTATTAAAACTAATACCTAGTAACAGTGGAATATGTACCTATATCCTACCATCGATATTATTATTTACATGAATATACAGTATAACAACGAAATGTGGAAAATTTTTAGTCGTAATAGACTGAAAAGGGCTTTATAATATTTTAATGAAACCTTGATAATTGAATTCCTCTCATTTTTCTACATCGATTTAAAAAAAAATCATCAAAATCGGAGCCATAGAAGCCGAGATACTGAACGCCGAAGCGCGCGCGCTCTTTTTGAACGCGATTTCAATTTCTATAATTCATCCCCTCCCCCCGGTTTTGCGGCTCAAATGGTCGGTTTGGCGATATTCATTGAATTTTCATATAAAAAGCACACGTGCGATAATATTTATAAAAGCACATACGAAAAGTTCTTAAAAAACCTACCAAATTCAATTTTTGTTGTTGTTACATTATGCATAGTTTTGCAGCTAACGCTTGTTGACTTTGACACTTGATATCTCGGAACTTATGTGACCGATTTGAACGTTCTTTTTTTCAAGTTAAGCGTCTTTCCGAGAACTATTTTTTAGTACTTTGGTATATATTCCAACCCGCAAAACGGCTTCACGAAAGTATTTGTTTATAAAGTTAAAATTTTTCGAATTTTTAAAATCGCTCCAAAAATTATTAAAAAAAAGAAAATTAATATTATAACGATTCTATATGATAGTTAAAGAGTCCAAGTATGTGTAAAAAAATCAGCGCCAATTAAAATGCCTAACTTTAACCCCAGCACTGACGCAAAAAAATAACGACATTTCGCGCTGAAATTTAGTAACAAATTGTCTCATACCAAAACTATCAGACCGATTTCGATCGGGTTTTGGAATTTCGTTTTGTAATCCTTTAAAGTACTTACATGTACATTTATAGTAGAATTGGACAATTTCTTACCTATCAGTTGAACGCTTCAAAATTACCTCGATTTTCATCACTTTCTTACGCTGTTTTGGCTTTCTAGCAACAAAAATATTGAATACGCAGGTCTCAAAACAATTGTGTCTTATAGCAAATTTCATAACAAACAATTTCAGCAGTAATAGTTTTTTCTGTAAACTGCATATTTAAGAAGTTATATTGGAAAATGTTAGAAAAAACACGTCATTTTTGAGTATTTTTGAAGTTTTTAATTTTTTCTGCAAATAGCACAACTTTTTTTCTTGGCGCAACCTTATATTTTCATTGTTTATATTATTTTCGACCGATTTTTACTAATATCTAAACTACGTCAAGCAACAGCCATATCTCGAAGGTTTTGAGCTTAATTCTCTTGGACTATTAGGCTACCGAGCATCGCATCCGACCGCCAGAGCGGTGGGACCCTCGAAAGACGGTCCTTTCGGCCCAAAGACGGGAAAATTGGAAACATCAGTGAAATTTTCCCCGGGGGAAAAGGGCTTCGGAGGTCTTAATACTGCATGGATCTGGTTCAACAGTGGACTGGTGATACACGGTACGAAGTAGTGCCGTGGTTGGAGGGTTCGGCCGAGATCGCGCGGACACTTTCCGCGACAGCTAGGAAGACGTGGAAACCTATTATAGCTTAGCTAGCCGTTAGTAGTCGCAAGATTCGGCTCGAATTTGGATGTGATAACCACCTAGGGATGCTTTAGTGTGGTTTTGTGGTTCGGCCGAAATGGAATAAGCAGAAAGGCTAAAATCGCGGAAAATGTAAAATCCGCGTTTCCCCGTTTAACGGCGTTTTGGCTCATCCGATTCGGACGAAATTAAGGGGATAATGCCAGCGACTTGAGGAGTGCTGCATTAAATTTTGGCACCGATCTCTCAATAACTTTTCGAGTTATTGACGATAGCGACCAATTCGAAAGGTTAGTAAAAATTTAGTTGGTTGTTTTCAAATATCGCCCTGAAGCGCACCGGGGTCGTCTGCAGGTTGCGAGAGTCGCTGCAGTGGATACTGAGCGCCGGGATGGCAGACCCAGGCGAGATCGGCCGCGATATAGGTGACATTGGAAACATCGGTGAAATTGGTCTTAGACTTCGGAGGCGCTATCGCCAGGAGGATCGATGTAATGTTATGGGACGACGTCCGCACTAGGATGCAGAGTCGCGGAAATCGCTCTCAGACGGTATCGAGTTCGATGTCTGAAATGATACCGTGGAGGGTTTTTGATTTGCCCGGCCGACGCGACGGCGATTAGTTTTGCAACCGTGGCGGGTTTTCGGTTTGGATTGGAAAGGTAGGCGAATTTGATTGTTTCGCCTCCTTACCAATTCAACGGTCTCAGGCATATCCGTAGGTACAAGACGGCGTCTAGTAATATACAATACGTTGTATGGCCCGAGGTTGATGTTCGCGCTCAACNCTGTTTCGCCTCCTTCCCAATTCAACGGTCTCAGGCATATCCGTAGGTACAAGACGGCGTCTAGGAATATACAATACGTTGTATGGCCCGAGGTTGATGTTCGCGCTCAACGAAGGCGACTATTCTGTTTATATCTGCGTATTAAACAAACCTAATACATTTTCAATATATACCTAAATTATAAAACTTATATAAAATTAAAAATAATTTTAAATTGCCCAACCAAACGGAAATTTTAGGTGAAGCAGTGCGTCACTTGCGTCACCTGAGGCGCCGCCATTGATTTAAAGTAAGTAAAAAAACAACTTTCTTACAAGAAAACAAAGTAAGACTAAATTTAACGTAATTTAATAAATACCCTGGTAGCAAAATCTTGCACAAGGCACATATACAAGCTTGCTGTGTACCTATTGCTGAAATCAGCATCAGATTTACTGCAAGATTCATTTTGCAATTGTCTTGTTCAAAGCTTTCAATGGATTTGATTCAGGGCACTTGAGCACAAAGGGGTAAATTAAAGCAAGTGACTATGTTGCATACTTACATTAGAATTAAGTAAGACATATTGACTTATACCAATTCACCCCTTTGGACTCGAGTACTTTTGGTTAAGTCTGGTGCAAGTATTGTAAAAGTATCTTGCATAAGAAACTATATAAATTTCAGCAATAGACGCAAAACAATCTGACATAATTTGGCTATTTCAAGTAAACTTGAAACAACTTGTATTAGAATTGCACACGATTGTGCTGCCAGGGTACTTATATTATCAAATATCTACATAGGTAGCTAATAATGAAACTATCTCACAATATTGTTTTATCTCTTGAAACACCTTTTTCAAGACTTAATGACGTAAACTACTGCTCTACACAAATTAAAATTACTAGTCAAAGAATTTCTGAATTAAGAAACGAGGAAAAATTAAAAAATAGGTATTTTTAATTATGCAAAAAATATTACTGCACTACCAAGTAAACGGGGCAAAAGTTGCGACGAACTAGAAATTTTTTGAAATATATTTCCCCTTAATTATGTACCTACCTAAATAGATAGGTTGTAAAACGACTTTGACATTTTGTACAGACTCACAATTTCGTAATTTAGAAGTTCAAAAAATGATAGAAATATTATACAAGGAATTTAAAATCGTATTTCATACATACAAATTGTTTTGCGTAGTTTTAACAATTCCTGCAACAAGTGTCTCGGTAGAAATAAACTTTTTGTGTCTTAAGCGCATTAAGACTTAGAAGACTAAGAAGTACGATGACACAAGAGCAAAAAGACAAATTATGACGATAGAAAAAGAACTATTGCAAAGTCTTAGTGCTGATCCTCAATTTTATGAAGACGTAAGTAAATTTGTAAATTTAAAAGACAGGCGAATGTTTTATAAAAACATAATAACTCGGAAATGGCTGGAAATATAAACAAATCTCCCCTTGGTTCTGAGTAGAGCACTTGGTGGGTAAGGTAAAGTGGGGTGTCACAATATATGAAAGAAAAGAAACAGTATTTGCTCGTACCTCGGAAATGACTCGAAATAAACGGTGCGTTGAATCGAAAAAATAATTTAAAAAATCTCCCACATCCTGGTTCTGATTGTCCGTATGAAGAAAAACAAAAAAGTTAGTCAAAAATTGCAACAGCAAGGAATCATTGATTGATGATTTGTTATTTTTTTTTAAATAAATTTCGTATTCAACAACACCTTGTGTCACAAATATGAACACTACCAATGACATCGATGATATGCAACACTTGTGTCAATAATAATTATTTTACCTATCTAAAGAAATCAACAATAAGAGAGCAGTAGGTACCCACCTAAGGATCCACAACCTGTATAATGCAATTTTTTTAAACATAGGTGTTAATATCAAATTGGAAGTCGACGCACAAATCTAAAAACATTAATTTCAAGTTTTTGAATTCTCCCATTCCAAGATGATATTAAATAAATAATTAATTAGGTAAATTCATAGTTTTAATTCTAACTTGATTTATTTTATTTAGCATTTATCACAAATGTGATTTCCAAACAAAAAATAAAGTTCCATATCTCTTTAATTACATAATTGAATGCATTAAATTTATTTGGCAGTTATTATTTGGCAACAAAGCCACCGCTAGAACTGCCGCCTATTACCAAGTAGAAAAGTTACCAATCTAAATTTTATTGCTGGATGACGGCTGACAAAAGCCTGCATCCTTTTCGGGTTGCCAATTTCCAGCTTTTAACATGCAGTCTGTGGCGATAAGCTATATTGTCAAAAATACAACATACAAAACTTGTATCTGATATGGTGCACAGGTCTCCAACCACAGTAGTACGCGTCAATATACTTGGCAGGAAAAATGACCTCGGATGGAGCGGGGTCGAGCGGGATTATCGCTCTTTACCCACTTCATCGCTGTAGGCCCGGACGCCTCGTAGAGGTAGGCCCTTTCCCCGTCATTCCGGACCGCCAACGCGGCCGGATTGGATCGGTTCGTGGGGCCTCCTCCTGTCCTGGCTGGGCCCCGCCGGCTAGGGCCCTTTCTTCTGGCGCTCTTCTTTCTTCGCCGGCTCGTCTGTGTATACCCCCGGGGGTGTCGTGTATCGGTCGCAAACGACGACTGTCGTTTGCGACCGGGGTGGTGGTTTTGGGTGGGGTCGTGCAGCTATGCAGCTTAGGAAGCGCTTTGCTAAGGTGGCCCTTAGGCTAGCGCGGGAGGGGAGAGTAGGATAGGAAGGTAGGGGGGGAATGTGTGTGTATGTGTATGTCGTCGTTTTCGTCTCTTGATCCTGGCGGTCCTGAAACAGACAGAAAATTTCGACTCACCCTCCGTCCAGGAGTTGATGTCTAGGCCGCCTGCGTCTGCCGGCAGCCTCTTCGGGTCGGTAGTCCACCGCGTTCCGGATCAGCGGGTTGTTGTGGATCTCGGCGCGCTCGAAAAGCTTTCTCGCGCGCTCTCTGATCGCTTCCAGGGCTGAGGTGAATCCCAGATCCCGGCGAATGTCGCTGTTGCGGACGAACCAAGGGGCCCCCGTCGCGCAACGGAGGGCGATATTCTCGACGGCTTGCACCCGGGCTAGGTGCGTCTTCGCTGCGTGTCCCCACGCGGTTCCAGCGTATGTCAGCTGTGGCTGCAGTACTGCTCTGATGAGGGTTAGCTTATTCCGCAGGCAGAGACGGCTGTCCCTGCACAGAAGCGGATAAAGCTTCGCCCTCACCATCTTCGCTTTGCGCGTCACTGCTTCGACGTGCGGCTTCCACGTCAGCGTGCGATCCAGGGTTACCCCTAGGTACTTGACGGTGGTCGCCCACTGGATGTCTTCTCCGTTGAACTTCACGTGTCCCTGGGGGCGCGTTTGGTACCTACGAGAAAACATAATACCTGTGCTTTTCTCCGGGTTGATCGCCACCTTCCACCTGTTGCACCAGTCCTCTAGTTGGCTTACAGCTCTTTGGAGGTACCTCTTCGCCATATCGGGGTTCAGGGAACGGGCCGTTATGGCGGTGTCATCGGCGTAGAGGCACACGGTAGTGCGCTCTGTCCTGGGCATGTCGGATGTATAGATGTTGAATAGGTGCGGTGATAGCACGGCTCCTTGGGGGACGCCTGCCTCGACGTCTCGATAGGTGGATAGGGCCCCTTCCACCTTCGCACGCAGCTTCCTGCCTCTGAGGAAGGACTCCACCAGTTTGAGCAGTCCGATAGGGTAGCCAAAGTCGAGCATCTTTGCCAGAAGCCCATCGTGCCAGGCCCTGTCGAAGGCCTTGGCGACGTCCAGAAAGACTGTCACGGTGGATTCTCGGTTGTTGAAACCTGCGGACAGATGTTCTACTAACTTGAGAATCTGCTGCTCCATTGAGTCCACTGCGGTAGGCGAATTGTTCGTCGGGGATGACTCGCAATTATTCCGAGCTCTCACGCAGTCTGATCAGGATGATCCTCTCCGCTACCTTACTCATCATCGGCAGGAGACTGATGGGCCTGTAACTGGCAGCAAAGGTTAGATTCTTACCTGGTTTCGGGAAGAAGATGACGTCGGCTTTCTTCCACCTAGCGGGGAATCTTCGCAGTCTCAGGATGGCGTTGACGATGTTGAGCAGCGCCATCACTCCCTTGTGGGGGAGCTTTCTGAGTATTCGATTTCCGATCTGGTCGCATCCGGGTGCCTTGCGGGGGTTGAGGCGCCGCAGGATGTCCCTCACCTCCTCGGGTGTCGCCGGCCTAATGTCGTCCCTGTCGGGTTGGCGTCTGTAGCGCCGTACGCGTCGTTCCACCTCGTCGGCGTGGTCCTCGTCTTCGTCGTCGAGAAGGTTTTCCCTACACTGTAATTCAAGGCTGTCGGCGAATGCCTCGGCCTTTTCATACCTGGTGTAGACGATCCCGTTCTCTCCGTGAATGGGAGGCATAGGCTTCCGGGTGGTCCTCAGCGCCCGTTGCATCGTCCACAGGCTGCGGTCTTCGGGGTTTAGTGACTCCAGATGTCGTTGCCACGAGTCCTGGTAGTGCTCCTCTAGGGCCGCTTTTACCCTCCGGTTCAGCTGGTTTAACGTCTGCTTATCCCGGGGGTGTGCTGTCCTCGTGGCTCTTCTTTTCGCCGCACGTCTTTCCCTGATTAGGTCCTGCAACATAAGAGGTAACTCACCTGCATAGTTCGCTATCCTTCTCTCCGTCGTCTCCGTGGTGCTGGCTTCCAAGGCGGTGTGGATATCCGTCTCAAGGCTCGCGATGGCAGCCTCGAGGTCCGCCGCGTCGCGGATGACCGGAATGGGTGCGCATATTCGTTGCATTTCTGCGCGGAATAGGCCCCAGTCGGTCCGCCGCTTGGCAACGGTGTCCTCGCCGCGACGCTCGTCTCCTAAGGTTAGGAGAATGGGGGCATGGTTCGTCGCCCCCTCGTAGTGCGTCGTCAGATCGGCGTCCATCGGTATTGCCCTGAGCAAAGCGATATCCAACACGTCTGGTCTTCCAACTGCACCGTAGTACGTCGGTCCATCGGGTCCATACGCTGCAACGTCCTCGTGGTTCTGCAAGAATTGCAGAAGCACCCTGCCACGCGTGGTGGTGGTCGTGCTGTGCCATTCGGGCGATTTCGCGTTAAAGTCCCCGATGGCTACGGTTTGGGGCCACGTCTCCAGGACCGCGCGTAAATCGTGATCGGTGAGCGGGAGATGAGGGGGCTGATAACAGGTCACCACGGCGATGTCTCCGTACCTGCGAGTACGGATCGATACGGCGGCGGCTTCCATGTTTTCTAGCTGAGGAACCTGCAACATATGGTGATCTATACCTCTTTTTACGAGCAGGGCCACGCCTCCTCCGTGTCTGTTTCGGTCCCTGCGATACACTAGGTAGCCAGGAATCCTAACAGTGTGTGCGTCCTCTACTTTGGTCTCTTGTATCGCCATCACGTCCACGTCTAGATGGGGTAAGAGCTCCTTGAGTTCGATTTTTCGCCCCTGGAATCCGTCGACATTCCAGGAGGCAATTCTGAGGGACTTCACACAAGTCGGAGGGTCCATTTACTCCTGTAACAGAGATGGCATTTTACTGAAAAAAGCCAACATCGCGGAGTACATCTCCCGCATTTGTGCCAGCATACTGGTCACATTTGCGGGTTCCGTGCTCTTGTCGGTTTTTGCTTCGGCGTGGCGGCGTCAGCGAAGCTTTTCGCCGCCTTCACCTTCGGGGGGTGTGCCAACTTAGCCTGTTGTTTGTCGGCTTGGGGGTCATCTTTGCGCTGTTGCTTTCTGCTCCCTGTCGTCTTTTTAGGGAAGCTAGGTCATCTGCGGTAGCTGGCGGGATGTTCCCAGCCGCAGTTGGCGCACTTTGCCGGGGTCTCGCGCTTCTTAGTGCAGTCTGCTGAGTGGTGGCCCTTGCCGCACTTCACACACTTGACAGCTGCGGTGCAACGGCTCTGCGCGTGACCGAAGCGCTGGCAGCGATGGCACTGCGTCGGCTCGGTCCTCGCCCTCTGCAGTTCCACTCTGACGACGAGGTGGCAGCATCTTGTCACCTTGAGCAGGTCCTCCTGCTCCTGGGGGACTTGTACAAGTACTAGAGGCATGGATGCCTTGTTCCTCCGGCTCCTCATTCTCAAAATAGATGTTATTTTAAAGCCCTGTACTTCGAGGTCTGACCGAATTTCCTCATTGGAAATTCCGTCTGGTAGCCCTCTGATCACGGCCCTCAGCAGCCGCTCGCTTGGGAGAGAGAAGGTGTGGAATTCCCCCTCGTCAGCGAGGACACGCGTGAGACGTCGATAATCATCAGGCGTTTGTCTTCACCCGTTAACCTGGCCCTGGTGTAATTTATTTTTCTGTTTGTCAGTCTCCTGCTGACCTCCGTCCACTGCTCCTTCTTGCGAAGGATGACAGGCGGTCTCCTCTCGGCTTTAGTAGAAATTTTGTAATATAAAATTGCCGAATTCTTTCTATATATTGCCTTAATAAAGACAGAATATTACTTGTCTTGTAAAAGACAGGTTTTGTGGGGCTTCCACTTCACAGTTTCTCGCACTGACATTCACTAGTCACTGCTGCACTGCACAAACTACGTCCGCACAGTTCGTCTGCTCGCTTGGAACTCTCTATTATCCCCACAGTAGTAGCGATAGCCTCTTCCTTTTAAAGCTTATCCAGCCTTTGTTACCATCAGCCACATTTACTTTTCAGGTTGTGGCAACGCATATGGTGTTTGGATTAAATTTGGCCAATCAGAATAAAAATATGCTTTTTTTCGTATTCTGAATGTGCTGTCTAGTTGTAAACGGTCCTGAAAGCTTATGTAACTGATACAGTGTATATATAAAGGGTGTTAATGAACTTATGTTAAAAATTTAAAGGGGTGAAAAGGAGCAAAAACTGAGTTATTTGATGTCACAAACTTGTATTGGAAGTTTAAGGTCATAGAGAAAAAAGCTAATTAAAAATGTGTTTAAAACTGTTTTGGAACTGCTGAAATACATGTATTTTATCGCGGCGAGTACTTACAAAAAAAACCTGTAACACTTTTTACGAGTTTGTAGGTTTCTTATGAAGCCGGACTGTATTCGAAAGTGAGTTTGTAATACATTGTTGTAGTGATTGCTGTGCTGTTTTTTGAATGTACATGTAATAGCCGTATTTCTAAGTTTTCTTTTGAAAATGGCGCATTTATTTACCAATCGCGAATATTATGATATGCTCATAATTTGTGGCGAAGCAAACGAAAATGTCCACGGGGCTTGTCAAGTGTGCCGTGCAAGATACCCTGAACGCGTGCGAGCGAATAGGATTGTGTGTAAGCAAATGGTGGATACACCGAACATTTCAGCAGTTCTCAAAAGGTGGTTCCTTGCAATGTTGAGGTAAGTCAGATTTTAAAATTACATTTTACTCAATACAAATCCGTGTATTTACCTCATTTCGACATAATGGACATGTGGCAAAAATATTTAACATAAGTTCATTAACACCTTGCATTGTTTCTAACTTGCTTAGATTTTCTAAAATGCGGGACAAAAAATTACGCATATTAACGCTCGCATTAAAGTTAATTTTTTCAACATTTTATTTATTTATTGTATTTATATTTATTTATTTACTATATCCAACAGGCAAGTGCCTAATTATAGGATAAGGATAGCTAACTATAACAATAAAAAGAGAAAACAAAATCCAGCTAAAAACCACAAAAACACACAAATATATGACAGGAGAAATGGCTGTAAATTACAAACATTGTTGATACATATAATAAAGTCATATAAATAAAATAAAACAAGGACAAATCTACAAACATTATATAAACTATCTGAGTTATAGATGAACAGTATATAATTTTTTGTTTGGAGATGTTGGTGCCGTATGTTCAATCGATGAATATGAAAATTTATCATTTCTACCAGGTGCTCACATTTTATTACATTATTTAAGATTTTGTACACAAATATTACACTATTAATTTTTCATCCTTATAGGTAGGTACCTAATAAGCTGATCATATTGAAACAACCAGTAGTTTTAGACCCTTGACTTTTGATTCTAAAACGAAACCACTTGTGATGAGGGTTCATAAAACATTTGATAGTTCGGTTTCTATACTGATCTACCAATTTGATGATTTTTTAATTATATAATTCTTCAAGACATAATCTTTTTCAAATAATAATAAATTTTTTAAAGGAAGTTGCTCTAACTTAGTGTTACACTTCGCCACTTCCTGGATGCATCTACTTGTTCCATCATTGTCTAACTAAAAGTGTGATTTATTGTCTATAAAACACCAGCCTTAAGGAAAATTGATTGATGTATTAGAAATATGATACGCATCTTTGGGAAGAAATTTGCTCAAGAAATAAATGTGAACATAGTGGTATGGTATGGTATTTGACTTGTAAGCTAAGGAAGATTTAAATTTAATTTATAGTTCCACGATCACATGTGTTGGGAAAATGTTACCTTAGGCGATTTATATATTAAATGTTTTCCAAAGATTAAACTATGTAGTATAAAAATATTTTGTGATAGTCAAGTAATAAACAGAGGGTATATGGATAAGTGCAAATATTGTAATGAGAAAATAAATACAATTATTATATTAAAATTAAAACAAACTTATTTTATATCGCAAAATTTAAATCAAAATTAAATATACTTAAACCCAGACCATATAACTTTATCCTTTATCTTGACAGGCATTTAAAATATGTAAATATATTTAATGTATTTTTATACTAATTATTACTACAAAGGAGACAGAATTGGTTGAGAAATTTTGCTACAGGTTCAAATGGGAATGAGGTGAAGGCTGTAAAAACAGTACGTGTATTATTCTGAAATTAAATAAAAATCGGAAATTGCTTCTGGCTACGTTCTTAACTAGTTAATACATAATTACATCGACAAACATAAACATTTAATAGCCGTTTATTGAAGGTACCTATATCAGTTGAATTTGAATGATTGGTAATTACCGTTGGGTTTAACAATGGAAGAAGAATTAACTTCACAAATTCGCATAGAACGTCCTCTGTATGAACATGATCAACTAAGGCAAGATTTTTATTACGAGAAACCTAAAAAGTCATGTAAGTACATTGTTGATATAACTAAAAGCATTTGCATCACTTTTTGGTACTATTTGTTATTTAAATACAGGTCTTTATTTCGTAACTAATGCTTACAATTATTTTTTATTAAAGTAGTAGGTAAAGTGAGATCCTGATCCAATTCTTACGAAAAAGATATATTTCGCAAAAGGAACATACATATTTATTAACTAGGTATTGAAATTATTTTGCATCATTTTGCATATTACAGCAAATTAATAAAAATAAAAAAATAAATGAACATTAAAAATATGTAAATAGTAGGCGGAATCTGTACCTACCTAATTTTATTGATTATGTTTAAATAGGGTGTTCCACCGGGAACTGCGTCGATCGATATCTAGAAAAATACTGCGTCGAAAAATTTGAAAATTTGGCAACATGGCAATGTCCCTGGGGCGAACACAACAAAAATATTTAGTACTCTCTAGCACTTCCGGTTATATCGAAAATCGATACCTACTTCGTTATTTTAAATGGGACACCCTTTAGACTATTGAATTTTTGTATTCTACGTGAAATTTGAGGGTCACTTTATTAAATATTCCCTACACCTAGGACATATAGATTTTGAAATATTAATTTTTAAAGAAAAAAATTGACATATGTAAGGGTCCACGGAGATGCTAGTACCTCTTTTCAAGTCCGTGATGTCAAGTGCTCACTAATTTGCGAACTCTACCTGATATTAAACAAGAAATTCAAAAATGCAATAATATACAGGGTGTTCCATTTAAAACAACAAAGTTATGTGGCGCCCACGCGAAATGGCCTGTAAAGCTAAAAATATTTTCTTTACATGGCCCACATGATTCCAGACAACTTTTATTAAAACCATTTTTTTTATAAATTTTACAGCTACAGAGTTACAGAAGGATCTCTCTTAGGTGGAACACCCTTTATATAAAGGGTTCTTCACGATAAGTGGTCTATTAAACTGTTCAGAGGAACCAAAGAAAATATGACTCTGATAATTTGTTTACAGGGGTTATCAGATATGTTCTTTGAAATGAAAGTAATGCCATTTTAAATAGAACACCCTATATATTATTGCATTATCGACAAGATAAATTAAAAACAAATAAAAAATGTTAAAACTTCCCTATACTTAAATCTAACCGTTTTCAAGATAATCCGACATTTTATAAAAATTTTGACTGATGCAAGCGTTTCGAAAATTCCTTATATCTTTCTTCGTTCTGGGAGCTTTTACTTGCTTTTCGGAATACACAAACAACATAAGATACACTACCTTCCGCTATCAAAATTACATGAAGAAAATTATACTAACTGTCCCATTTTTCACGTTACATTTTGAAAACTTTAAACCGACACAACTTTTTAAATTCAAATGGAACACCCTATATTTTTCTGCATCATTTTATAGAAAATCAAATGCTCTTTTCATCGATATAGGCATTGTAGGGGTTACAGTTTCAATTTTCTCAGATATTTGCAATTTACTTACATTCTCAAGAATATTACGTTAATAAAATATCATCAAATGTGCCTTGAAAGGCAAATATTGATATTGTCATTCAGTATTCTACAAGTATCAAGATATTTTGAATTAATATAATATAATATTAATATCCATGGAACCCCGTAAATCAAATTTCTATGATTTTACAACTGAAGTACCTACCTGCCAATTCTGTTTTACTAGAAGCGGAATAATAAATATTTACAGTGAACATGTGTATGCTCAAGAAAATCCACATGCTGTCAAAGTGAAACATTATCAGCATCCATATTTGGATTTGAGTCATTGATAGCATTTTTATTAGCCCTGTTATTCTACCCAATAGACTGAATGGAGAATTTTATTTAGAATTTTTGCAAAACCCAAGTTATTGGAAAAAAAAACATTTCACTGTAAATGTCCGGCAGTATCTGAACGAAAGATTCTCTCGTCGATGAATCGGTAGAGGGGATAATTTTGTTAACTGACCTGTACGTTTACCAGACTTAACACCTTGCGACTATTATCTTTGGGGCACTCTGAAAACAACAGTGCATACTTCCACATCTAACACTGTAGAAGAGCATATCGAAAATGCCATAAATGTTTTAGAAAATAGCCCTTAAGATCTGCAAAGCGTGCCCTCTAACTTTCTTCGCCGAATTAACCTTTGTTGTAGAAACAACGGTGGTCATTTTGAACAGTTTTTATAATAAGTTGTACTAAATTTAATAACCTCAATTTTATTAATTTAATCTCCAGCAATTTTTATTGTATCTGACTGTTTTACGAATTATTTCATTAAAATTAGACACGTTTTAAATAACTCTAATTCGTCGTATGCGTGTATCCGAAAAATGAAGTAACATGTGATATATTATTTTATCGTAGTAAATACTCATTAAGAATTGGCAGGTACAATGACTTAAAGATCAAACTGAAATTACAAGCATCCTACAAAATCAGTGACTACTAGCACTTTATTTTAAGTATTGTAATATGGGTGGCAAGATAATGTACACATTTAAAAAAATATTTTTTGTACCCAAATCGATCATTTATTGAAAATTCTATAAGAGGCTCAAAAACTTCCAAATGGTATTAGGTAACTATCAAATAAAAAATAGTTGTTATTATTGCCCGAAAGAGAAAAAGTTATGAACGGATATTATCATCATACATTAATATTGTAGGAGTTGTAATTTTTAAAAAATGCTAACTGTCTAACATCAAAATTTGTAAATTGAAAGCAATAGTCCACACCACAAAAATAATTAAAATCGATGCAGGACTAGATTCATTAACAAAATAATAATAAGTAGAGTTTGATCTATAAACTTTTTTCCCGCGGGACTCGATAGTCGAGATACAGTGTTAAACTTTATAAAAATATATTCTGCCATATCTTCATAATGCGCTAACAGAATTGAATGAAATTCTCTTAATTAGATGTTTTATTGAATGTAATATTAACCTTGTGTCTTTAACCAGTGGTGTTCTACTGGAGGTGCCGCCCCATTTTCCTAAGAAAAGAAATGCGCCACTGGCCGTTTTTATAGAAATAATGTTACATTCAGGTACTATTACGTTAAATGAATGAAAAATGTTACTTGGTATTTTTTAACAGTATCAGCCGTTTAGGAGATATTTGGGCTTGTTTTTAAGTTTTATTAAATTTTCCTTATAAATTAATTCGTTTATTTGATGAAAACCTCTTGGTTTTAACCAGTGACGTGCTACTAAAGCGTCCGTGAACTTTTCCCAAGAATAGAATAGGTCGCTGTCGATTTTTTGTAAAAATGAATTTATTTCTGGAAAAAATATTAAAACTAAATAATAAAATAACATTAGTAGGTAAATAGATCGAGAAAGTAATTATATAACAAGTCCTACAACAATTGTCCAAAACGAAGTCCTTCTGCATCGATAGAGTTTAGACATCGTCTAATCTATTTATTTATAGAGGAACTTTCATGACATGATTTTCCTCTATTCTTTGCCACAATTCGTATCGTGTTCATAAGCCCAACAAGGACTACAGCTTCAGAAATAAATAAACAAAGCTAATTATAATACTAAAACGAGATCATCGTAAAACTTACTAACTGATAATGTAGACACAAGATTCAATTTTTGGTGAAAACAAATATGAGTAGGTGGACTAAATTTGCGCATTATGGTCGCCAAATGAGTAAATTATCTCCCATGCGGCTGCTACTATTAAAAAATACCAAGAATTACTTTTCATTCATTTAACCTAACATATTTAACATTATTTCTACAAAAAACTGCCAGTGGCGTATTTTTCTCTTGGGAAAACTGAGCGGCACCTTCAGTAGCACGCCACTGGTTAATGCCACGAGGTTAATATTACATTCAATAAAAGGTTTAATTATGTGAATACGCTGTAATAAATTTCATTCAAATCGTTCAGCGTAAATGAAGATATAACCGAATTATATATATATTTAAACTTGAACACTCTGTATCTCGAATACCACGCCCCCAGGAAAAAAGTTTATAGTTTATATCTACTTATTTTCTGGCAACTAATATATTCCTGCAGTGCATTTAAAGTGAAATCACCCTGTATGTATATACAGGGTGTCTTAGAATATGCTGTAACACGGCAGACCACAGATTCGTGGATTTAAAATAGGCAGATTTAGGCTAATTCACCTATATCCGAAATCGCTTCTTTTGGCCGCTAGATGGCCTCAAAGTTCATGAAAATTTTTTGAATTTTGTAAATAGCTCGAATATGTATTAATCGATTTTGATTATTTTTGGGGTGTGAACTTTTGTTTTCAGTCTACAAATTTTGATGTCATACAGAGTGTTTTTTAAAACTCATAACTCATACAAAATTGACGTGTGATGATATCCGTTCATAACTTTTTCCTCTTTCGGACAATAATGACAACTGTTTTTTATTTGATAGGTTTAGGTCCAACAAGCATTGGCAAAATGTTACTCGTTTTCCTTCTACAGGGTGTTTCATTAACTTTCTTTCCAACTGTTTTTTGAAATATCTTGAAAGCTGTTCAACGGATTTTTATGAAATTTGGTATCGTAATACGAAAATGGTATCAATTCCACCATTGCTGCTAGATGACGCCAATTATTTATATTAATTTCATATGTTATTATTTAAGTTATTATTTACTATATATTATATGTAGCCCATATCTACTTAAATTATACAAAATCCCCAATTACTATGTATGTATTATTAATTCCTTTAATATTTTTAGTTTTAAAAAACCAATGCAAAAGAGAAGAACTGAATATAAAAAATGTAATACTTCGCACAATTCCAATTATGCAATGGATGCCTCATTATCGGTGGAAAACTAGTTTTTTATCAGATGTAATATCTGGATTTACTGTTGCAGTAATGCATATTCCTCAAGGTCAGATAAAATTTTAATACAAACATAAACAATACTTATAATATACATTATATTATATAATATTTTTCAGGAATGGCATATGCTCTTTTAGGAAATGTTCCGCCTGTAGTTGGGATTTACATGGCTTTTTTCCCAGTTTTAGTTTACTTGTTCTTTGGTACATCAAGACATAATTCAATGGGTGCGTACTTAAATTTTTAATTAGGTAGCTTTTACAAGTATTATCAAGTCAAATAATGAACGTAAGCGAATTGATGACATATCTTCATCAGGATAACAGATAATAAAATGATGAGCGATTTACTAATTCTCCATTTATATAGGGTATCCCCTAAGTAACTTGCAACTAAATATAAGCATGAACATGAACATAGACGAACAAATACTTCTGAATTCCTTTTTTTGTTTATATCTAGCTCCGAAATTCTACAAGATGAATCAATGAAACTGTTAATTGTGTCAGTAGAGCTTTTAACTACTTAAATTAAATTTGTATTTTTAATACCTTATCAGTTGACATGGGAAACTTTACGGCGACAATTAAGTAAATAAACAGTAGTAATATATACTATGCTAGTAAGAGGCAATGGCAATACACGTTTTAGTAGCAGAAACAGGTTAAATCTATGGTCAAGCAGCTCTATGCTCACGATATACAATGCAACTGACTGCCAAAAAAATACCTGCCATACCCTCGACCAAGCAACCCCTCAAATTCACTCACACACGCACAAACGACAATGAAATGCACGGCCAATGCCCCTTAGCAAAAAACCTCAGCCGACAGGGCAGGCATTAGGGTGCCGCTAGATACGTCTGGAATCTGGAACTATGGGGAGGGTAGCTTTTAAAGCTACAGCACCTAGGCCCCATTGGGCCCCTTCTCCCATTAAGAGATCAATCCACCTGAGCCGTTAGCCAACCTATTACAGAGAAAAAGGTGGTGACGTTGCTCAGGGGGATCTCTCTAATATAGGCCATAGAAGGCCAGCGCTCTCCCAACATGAACTCTCTTGTTGACGAGACGGCAGTGCATTAACATAGTACATGTAATACTATCTTGTCTTCCTGTTCACAGCCCCTACAAAGAGATGTTTCACACTTCATATTGTAAAGGTGTTTCCTTAGCCAGCACTGTCCAGTTTGAATACCTGTCACCAGGCGCCGCTAGATACGTATCGAATAAATGGATCGATGCGAAGCTTCAGATCAGAGGCAGGCATGTACAAATATGAAAATATGCATATGATATAACGAAGAAACCTAGTGATTTTTTTATCAAAAAGATAGTAGCATACATTGCGCGTTTAACGTTGAGGCATAGGCTGTTCAGATTAATATTTGAATTAAGAAATATCCAAAATTTCAAAGTGCCTTACTGCATACAGAATGGTGGAAATTTACGCAGAGTTTAGGTAACTTCAAACCACCATAAGTTGTTTTTGTTGACGCAATGAACATTGTATCTGACGTACAAAAACATATAACGCAATTACGGGGAAACATGTTCTAATAAAATTACAGTTTTGTGTTGGATATAATCCTGGTTATTGTATAATGCCACGGACAGTGGGATTACTAAAATGTGAAGTACCTAGTTGATGCTTCGCCACCATTAGTAAAAATAGCATATATTAAAAACTTCGAATTTTAGATATGCGCCTGTGACCTCGGTAAATGTTGAACGATCATTTTCGTTTTTAAATGGGTATTTACCGATCGCCAAAGACGATTAAACACGGAACACTTAGGGCAACTGTTAATTATTTTCTACAATCGTTTTCCTTATGAGTAAGGGAAATAATTATTTTGTTAACTTTTGCTGGTATTAATATTACGTATTATACCCATATATTTTATGGTAAGTTCCATGTAAAACGTTTAGTCTAGAAAAATAAACACTGCCCCTTTTTGTTTCATACTATTATGCAAATACTTGTGTATATATTCATATAATATAAAGAGTGCAATTACAAGAACGCAACGGTTGTGTCAATTTTTATTTAAACAAAATTACATAAAAGAGAACCCGGTTTACTACCAACCCTTCACTACATTGCAGCTTCCCTAACATTTTCGATCTTCTCGTCAAATAAAGTCAATTATCAATCAATCAAATATTGTTTTCAAAGCATATTGTGTATGGGCCGAGTGGTCACGATTTGCGATTCAGGAATTTTCAGCACGTAACATAATTTTCAAATCAATGTTCCAAAGGTCAAATAGACGGATTTAATACGTTGGACACATTCTGACCTTTTTAAGGTTTTGAAATATAGATATCTCTTAATTTAATAGATGAGGAAAAGCGATACCTGCAGGTACAAAAATCTTGTAAATATTTAGTGAGCCAATTAATGGTTCTCCATGTAGATACATAGATAAATTGATTTAGAAGGGGATTTGTATTCATCATATTGAATCCACCATATTAATTTTGGAATTGCAATGGATAAAAATAAATCAGAGTTCTCAAAAACCCCTATACTAATTCTTGAAATTCTTTGAAATCATGCTATAGCTATAAAATGGGTTAAAAAGGCCGCCATATTGGATCCGCCATGGGTGTAAAGTTATAAATAGTTTATTTCTTCAAATTGCGCCATGAAAACACAATTATTGAGAACTGGGATATGCATTATTGTCAAATCTCATAATTTAAATAGTTCCAAATTTTTCATTCTCCGAGTTTGTTTCCGTCCAACGTTAGTGTATTGGCGAAGATCCCATAATCTCTCGCAACAGCATCGTTTTCTCCATCGAAAAGTAGGCTCTAATCATATTAACTCTTTCTTGATTCATATACATGCTTCTTCATAATATCATCCAAAATTAAAAAACAAAAATACACTGTATCGCCACTAAAGCTAAAATAAATGACTTTATAAAATCAAATCGCAGGCACTTTACCAACACCCTCTCGTAAACCGATAAGTCGAAAACTAAAATAAAAATATAACAAAATGAAACAGTGATGACGTATTCGGACATTCCGGTTTTGCCGAATTAACGTATTAGTTTGTTTTTAAACCCGTTTACTATCCCATTATATCATATCAGGTGTGAAGCCAATCGGCAGTAGCCGTTTTACAAAGGCGGATATGACGTTTTAATTAAATGTTCGGAACATGATGGAGTTCTGCTAAAATTTAAACTGTTCACTATTTAATTTTGTTATTTTATTCATTTTCGATTAATTTAATATGTTTAGCACCGATTGCCTGCTGAAGGGGCTGAGTAAGAAAAAATAGTAGAAACATACCGTATTTCTTTGCATATGCATCTCTAGCTGCTTTATGTAGTGACAGTAGTATAGTTTAGCTAAACTAGGTCATTGTCAGAGGTCATTGACACTGAGATTCATAAATAAAATACATACACTGTTTAAGAAAATATTTTATTTTAAAAAATCATTTCATAATAGATAATCAGAACATAAATTAGTTTTATTTACAATTAATAACGTACCTGCATTCCAATATTGGATAATACTTAATAAATCATGTGAAAATTTTTAATTTTAAACTATGGTGACTTCAAAATAACATGTCATCATAGAAAAGCAAATTGTTTTCACTAAATGATTTTTCGTTATTATTATTAGTTTCGCCATTACACAGTTGATTTACAAAAAATTATTTACAATTAGTGACGTATCTACGTACCTACCAATATCAGTTAATATTTAATAAGTCAACGGTGTAAAATAATATTGGGCTCGAAACATAGTGTTGAATATCGATCGCTAGCACAGCAATAAATAATAGTGGGCTCAGAACAGAACGCTGTGGTATTCCAGTTGTGACATTCTGTACTAAATTAGCACTGCTAATTTTGACTTGTCTATTAAAAATTGAGAATGAGATTACCTCGAATACCAAGGTGTTCAAGTTTATGTAAAATACGACGTTGTGGAAATTTATCAAAAGCTCTGGAAAAGTAGATATAAATTATGTCTATCGGGTTCTTATTGTTCATAACTTTAGTCTAGGCGTTTACACAATGGAACATGTTGGTTAATGTCGAACGGCCTTTGATAAGCCAATGTTACTGAGGAACTAGGCTCTCATGAAATAAAAACTTGATTTCATTATCTGGGTAACAAGCCTATCAGGCGGTAATTAGCAGTGTTAATCTTTCGTACGTTTTTCAAAACACCTTGTGTAATTCGTGTAAAACTATGAATGTTTGCCAATATACATATGTAAAATCAAATAGGTAATAAAAAAGAGTCATTTTACATATTTTAGGTACATTTGCAGTAGCCTGTTTAATGACGGGAAAGGCAGTATTGGAATATAGTGATCCATATTATTTCCAGACTGAAAGTAATTCCAATATTACCGTGGATTCAATTACTGAAGTTACTATTATTAAGTACAGTCCTATTGAAGTTGCCACTGCAGTCACTATAACAGTTGCTATTTTTCAGGTTAGTTCCTAATTATGTTGTTAGCACTCAATTTTATATGCTATGTATTAAGAATATACATTTTACCATAATACCTCTATAATTAGAGCATTTCAGTGTAAATCGATACTGGGATATAAGATTCAAAATAGATTAGTGAATCCAAATTATTTGAAGAAAATATCGTTCGGAATTAACTTCTAACGTCATAAACATTTTTAATAGATTTCCGGTCGCATATGAAAAAGATAGCGTTTTAGTTATGTGTAATGTATACCTAATAATTCCTCCATTAATTCAAAACTATTATCCGCAAATATATAGCAGTTCCTTATTATCGTAAAGGTATGACGAATTTATAGAGCTTACGGTAACAATTGTATAAAAAAGTGACCCAAATCAGTGCTTAGAAAAATTAAGGTAAATAGTATTAAGGTATTTCGCATAAGAATCCACACAGACCAGGGGCATGTATAGGGGAACCCTAAATTTGGTGATTTAACGCATCTTACCTTTATACTAAGCTGCACCCCTGAAAAGTTATAGGCCTCGAAAGTGGGGTTTCAAACGAAAAAAATCAATATTTTAGTTATACTTACTTGAACTTTGAAAAACCAAATTTGGTTCACGGTGTGAGTGTACCAAGAGCATTAATCGACAGTAAGTAGAGTTCAATTTAAACGGATAATGCACCATTAAAATATAACTGAATTTTTTAACCCGTTGGCAGACTTAACAAATTATTACATTAACAATTCTTATAATATAATAGGTAGGTAATTGACAAAATGGTGCATTTTTTTAATAATTAAATGTTGAACCCCTTTGATAGAAAACAAAGTTGAACAGTAGTTGTACCTACTTCGCTTGTAATTTATTTGATGCCTAAACGTTTAAAAAAATGTGGAAATCTTTGGTACATTTTGACAGGTGTCTCACCTTAAACTAATTTAATAAATAAATAAAACACAAAAGCAATTTGTACTTCACCTGCGTCTGTACTTAAAAGAGAAGACGAATTTGAAACAAAAATGCGATCACACGAGTTCAATCTACTCCAATAGTTCTGTTTCTTTGTTTTTTATATTAGGATTTAATTATACAGGGTCGGAAAGTCCCAATGGTTCATCGGCCGTTACGTGAGAGCGATAAAGAAAGTCATAGAAATCCGTACGAAATAAGATCCACTTCTTATTTGTGGAAGGGCGAAATGGGCGGTGACTATTAGACGCCTTCATTATAGCCATCTTTCTCTATCGCACGGATTTCTATGACTTTCTTTATCGCTCTCACGTAACGGCCGATGAACCATGGGGACTTTCCGACCCTATAAGTAACTGATACTCGACAGAGATACGAGACATATAAAAATGGAAAGAGTAAGAAGCGGCAAGTGCACGCTTCTACAAGTACCTACAAATACAGTGAACGGCTAAATTATGGAACAAATTAAATAAAACTGTAATCATTTTTTGTTTTTATAAACGCAGGTCGATTTTATTTTGTTTTTGCCTTTTCTTGCGTACATCCGATTTTCTATAGGGTGATTCAAAAAAGCTGCACGAAATAAATTATAACGAGCGTTCAAATAAAAACGTGGTCAAGTTGGTTCTGAACATTTGGACGTAGGGCGTAGCGTATAGAAAATGAACTTAAACGTCATCTGTCAAAGCGCTATATCGCCGCTATCAATTTGAATATTTTCGTTTTAAAAAGCGTTTAAAATGGTGTTTTCTCAAGAACAAAAAGTGTTTATCATAGAGTCCTACTTTAGAAATGGACGCAAGATTGATGGAATATGGAAGTATTCTATTGAGGAATGTTTCATAGAATTTCAAAATCAATTTCCCGGCGTTGTTGAGTACAAAATTTTTCAAAGTGCAGTTCAGCGTTGTGTTAATGTTTTTCGTGAAACGGGCAGTGTAACAAGAAAAGAAGGAAGCGGCCGACCTAAAAAGCGGACTGAAGAATTAAAAGAAAAATGTCCAACAAATAATGGAAAATGCGCCAAGAACTTCTGTACGTGTTTTATCACAAATGGTGGGAGTATCAGTCGGTACCTGCCACACAGTGTTAAAAAAAGATTTGCGTTTGTTCTCCTATCGTTTAACTTGTCAGCAAGAACTTCATGAAGTTGATTTTCCGCGACGGGCTGTATTTTGTGAATGGTTTTTAAACAACTACGGTGAACTTCATAATATCACCTTTTTTTCTGATGAAGCTTGGTTTCATTTAAGTGGTTACGTAAATTCACAGAATATGAGAATGTGGTCTTCTGAAAAACCAGATAACTTTTTTGTCGAGGGCCCTCTACACGCTCAAAAAATTGGAGTTTGGTGTGCTCTCAATCGAAGGAGG
Organism: Anoplophora glabripennis; assembly: GCF_000390285.2. Taxonomy (NCBI): domain Eukaryota; kingdom Metazoa; phylum Arthropoda; class Insecta; order Coleoptera; family Cerambycidae; genus Anoplophora; species Anoplophora glabripennis. Next base: position 51,563 of record NW_019417428.1, on the reverse strand, counting down.
ATTTATGGACCTATTTTTTTTAATAGTACTCTTACTGCGCAAAGGTATAGAGAAGAAATTATCGCTCCTTTTGTTAACCAGCTGGAAGAAAACGAAATTACAAACTTTTACTTTCAACAAGATGGCGCAAGGGCACATACGGCAGGCGAGACGATGAATATGTTGAGGGAAGTTTTCCAAAATCGACTAATAAGTCTCAATGCTGAACATGAATTTCCACTGAGGTCATGTGATATTACGCCGTGTGATTTCTTTTTGTGGCCTTACCTTAAAAACACTATTTTTGAACTGCCTATTCCTGATTTAAACCATCTGCAGGCTCGACTTATAGACAAGATTCGTGAAATTAACAATACCCCGAGCATCTTAGAAAATGTCTTTAATTCTTTGAGGAACAGGTGTAAAAAGTGCTTGGAACAAGGAGGGGGACACTTTCAACAGCTGCTTTAATTTATTGTTATAACAAGGAGGGGGACACTTTCCGCAGCTCCTTTAATTGTTTGTTATTGTTATCACGATTATTCTTTAAAATAAAGTTATATAGTCATTAACGTTATTGAAACTGACAGCTGCTATACAGCTCGTTGAGAAATGAGGTTAAGTTGGTCGCTATAAGCTACTCCCTACGTCCAATGTGTCAGAGCCAACTTCGACCACGTTTTTATTTGAACGCTCGTTATATGTTTTTAATAGAACACCCTATAAATTTCTACAGATTTGGATAGAACGTTGTCTCACGAATACAGTAATGGCTCTATCTTTAATAATAACGGAAATATAACCAGAACTGCTCAATAAACAGAAGGCAAGGAAAAAATTTAATCCATAAGAAGAAACGAATAATAGTTGTGAATTAAATTAAATAGTTTTCAACAAACAAAATTAAAATATTATTCATTTAAACCAAATGTTGGAAATGCCATCCATCAACCTCTTGGCAATAAGCAAACCTATGAATTCTTCTTGTACGTTGTGAATGACCTCTGGACTAATTCTACTCATTTCTTCAGATATTCGATTTCTTAATTCTGCGGTCTGGTTACTTACGTAGATTTTTTTTATTTCAAATAACCCCACAAGAAAAAATTGTCTTCTGTGTATTGAGCACTCTTGGTTATATCTTCATTATTATTAAAATTAAATCCATCAATATCTACATTACTGTATTCATGAGACAACGTTCTATCCAAATCTGTAGAAATATACAGGGTGTTCCAATAAAAAAATATATCTGTGCAGCTTTTTAGAATCACCCTGTAAAAAATCGGATGCACACAAAAACAGCAAAAAAACAAAATAAAATCGACCTGTCTCAGCTTTATTATAAAAAAATTATTACAGTTTTATTTAGTTTGTTCTATAATTTAGCCGCTCATTGTATAGTTTGCTAGTTATGCATGACGAAACGAAAACGATTCCAGGATGTGGATCTTTTACTATGCATGGATATTTGTGTTGATACGTTTCGCATAATGCCCATCCTCTAGCCGTTTTCGTCCGAATTATTTTCGTCAGAAATCGGACTGATAAATTTGTCAGATTTCGCCCATGTGGTATTGTTCACTGGACAAGATTTTGCTTCTAGTCGAGGAAATAAAGCTCTAAAAACGGCCTTAGAAATACCTCTGAAATCTGTGCAGTAAGATTCATTCGAGCGTCCAGAAAGTTTGTGATCAATGAGAAATGAAAATTGCATCGGTGCATAAGAAAAATGCATTTTTAAAATTGCATCTCGGAGAGTTAAAAAATGAAAAATTTATAACTTGGAAAATATTGACGGAAATGAGTTCAATTTTGCTACTCGGGTGTCGCTGAATACTAATATTACAACGGTATTGGTTTCCGAGGTACCGATATCATATTCATAAGCTTTATCGAATATCTAAATAAATTATCCGAGACATTTTTTTTTTAATCTGGACGAATTCAATTCGGACGAAAACGCATTCAAAGGACGACCGACCTCTATTCGGCACATTTACGTTCACGGAAGACCCGTGAGCTTATACATAAATACGTAAGTCAAATCCTACGTATACGTTCATATTTCGGACCCAACTTAAATTATCTAGTATTAAACTTAGTACGAATTTTTCTCAGTATTGTCCTACAATCTGCTTTCGGGAATCTGTTGGCCTCCGTGCAGCGGTATATGATGTATACCAAAATAGCTTTTTTTCAAATGGTTGCAAAAATATACTTAAGATAAGTTTTAATTAAAATTCATACTTATGTTTAAAAATTTTGATCCAAGACTAATTGGCCATTCCGTGCCTGCTTAGGTTACCTCACTGTGCTATTATAGTACTTATGTGTATGTCATGAAAGTAAAAGTAAACTTATTATAAAAAAATTTGATGATTCGAATCTTTAACAAAATTCTTCAGAATGTAATATTATTTGTTTCGTTTAAAACCTTAATTACAAAGTAATTCGAGAAATACTTAGTTCTATTTATACATATAATATAATTTTTGGATTTAATTTCACAATGTAGTCTTTTTTCTCCTAAGTAGGAAATTTCTGAAGCAATTTATTATGAAGTTGCATGTAAACACTTCTTCTATAAAATAATACTTACTAAAACATAATAAAGGGAATATGTGTGTTTTTTTAATTATTTCTCATATCATCTAATAAGTAGCTTTTAGCGGGTAGATTTAGATCAAGTTGCCTTTTTACAATGTTGACATTTACAATTTTTTCATAATTTTATACTGAAAGCTTTCATAAAAATATCAAGTCTTTAACGAAGCTTAACTTGCATTAATTAATAATAAACTTTTGGAATTGGCAACATCACTAAATAGTAATATGTGTCATATACATATATTTACAGAGTACATTAAAATAACGTAAAAATATTCTGCCTTCTTAATAATGGAAAAGCGTCTTTCTTAAAATGATCTATAATAATCGAAAGATTATTAAACTCAAATAGAAGGTTACGTCGGAAATGACATTTTTCCATTTGGTTATGTCTTTTCTTTGGAACCCAAATTCTCTTGAATGGTAATAAAATTTTAATTTTTAAGTCTACGATATTAAAATAACTGTATTACACTCCAAATAAAACACTACATTTACCTACGTATCAACCAACTCGTACCTAGTATTTAATACTTTAAATTTTTTCAACCACAACAAAGTTGTATGCTATTTGTTTTAATCGTGCCCGTTCCAAAAATACATATTTTTGTAAAATTTACAAAACATTTAATATTTCAGTTGGCGATGTATATATTACAATTAGGAGCTGTAAGTGCTTTACTTTCAGAAACTTTAGTAAGCGGATTTACTACAGGGGCGGCAATCCATGTCTTATCGTCTCAAATTAAAGACCTTCTAGGGCTAAAAATACCTAGATTTAAGGGTTATTTTACAGTTTTTTATGTAAGTCCTTATTAATCAATTATAACTTATTTATTACTTTGTATTATACTTTACAGACTTTAAAAGCAGTGACCTCAGAAATTTCTAATTTCAATTTTGCTGCTCTTACAATTTCAGCGATTACTATCATTGTTACAACTCTTAATAATGAGTTACTAAAGGTGAGTTAAATCGTTATATAATTAAAATTTTTGTAAATATATTAATCTATTTTAGCCTATAGTAGCAAAGAAATCGTCATTTCCAGTGCCTATAGAACTGATTGCTGTAATTTTGGGAACACTTATTTCAAGATATTGTCAATTGCCAGAATTGTACAATATTACAACTGTTGGAGAAATACCACAAGGGTAACATATCAGTTAAATCAAAGTTTTTTAACTTACTTGCATTTGAAACTATTTTTAGTCAAACTGATTATACAGGGTGTCCCGTTCATGTTTAAAAAAAAAGTTCCTCATGGGAAAATAATGGGGGTAGTTCATGTAACGTTTTTTTCTTAGACGCCCTGTTTTCGAGATACAGTGTGTTGAAGTTGTTACTTTCCAAATGGTTTTCCTTAATTATTCTTAAATCAGCTAAAGATAAAAATGTCAAAATTTGTACATGAGTAAACGTCAACTGTGCGTTAAGAATAATGAGTAAACGGTTTTTTTCTGAAAAGCAGTGTCGCCGATGCAGGTAATTGGAGGGGTACAATCGAAAAAAAAATGTTATAAGTCAAAATTTGTTACATTTTTAAACGGTTTTGTAAACTCTAAAAAATATTACAAAGAAAAAGTATATTTGTCGAAATTCGTTAGCATATACCTACCATTTTTGAGAAAAATGAGGTTGCATAGAAGTAAATGGGGGACAATTCCAGCATCTACTGTAGTATTTCGAGTTTTGCTCATTTATTTAAGTATTTTGTGTCTCTGAGTCTGTTTCCTAATATTTTTCTATTCTTATCATTTTTCGAAGTATTCAAGTCCATCAAAAATTCAATTAATTCAACAATTGTTTATTTCAGTAGACGTAGTGTAGTAGTTTACAAAATCTAAAATTAGTTATTGATAGATAACAAATTACCGTAATTTGTTTATTTTGTTTTACTTTTTTGAATGTTACTTTACAACAAGCTTAAACTTAAAATAAATTTTAATTTTTTTATTTGTTGAAGTTAATAAAATATTTTATAATTTAACTGTCTTATGTGATACCTAAGAAATTAAAATTATATTCTTAAATGCAAAGACTATCGATAGCTTGTGCCGCTTTATGTGAGCAAAAAATGCAACTTCAATTCTCTCGAAAATGGTACATGCTACCGAATTTCGACAGGTATACCTTTTTTTTGTAGTATGCTTTAGACTTTACAAAACCGTTTAGAAATGTAACAAATTTTGACTTTAAACATTTTTTTTTCGATTGTACCCTTTCGATTACCTGTATCGGCGATCATACAGGGTGTTTCAGAAAACATGGGCCAACGCTCGGGAGCAGATTTCTAACCTAAAAACAAGATTATTTTTTCATATCAAGATGGGTCCGATTTTGCTTCGTTCCTTAACTACAGGGTGTAAAATTTTTAAAATAAAATATATTTTTTTCAAAAACCTAGATTTCCACTAGAGGGAATTAAATGAAATTTGTAAAATTAACTATTTACTACCGAATACACATTCCTAGGTATTATTATGTTCAATATGAATTACAGGACCGGACTTACTTGCAAGCCCTAATAAATAGATAAATAAAAATAGATAAATAAATAATTGTTTATTTGAATATTTATTTGAATTTAAAATACCGAAAACGCGATGGAAAACGAACGAAGTAAGAGTCAATTTTTGATCAAAATTGAACTAAAATTTAACCCATGTAATTATAAATTAGAAATCTCAACGGAGAACCAATTTTTTCTTTGATTAAATCCAAATTTCATTTAATTTCCTCAAGTGGAAATCTAGATTTCTGGGAAAAACATACTCATATTTTATTTTAATACTTTGACACCCCGTAGCTAAGGAACAAAGCGAAATCGGATCCATGCTGATATGAAAAAAGAATTTTGTTTTTAGTTTGGGAATCTGCCCCGAGTGTTGGCCCATGTTTTCTGAAACACCCTGTATATAGTATGACAAATATTTTATTTTGTTTAAATTCAAGACCTATTATTCTTTTTTCCCCAAAAAATTACATTTCAGGAATGTGATTTTCAGTTGTCCATATTTCCAAACCAATTGATAAACGCTAAATAGAGAAAAATGTTTTGATTTACCGGTCACTTTTTTATGTCTATACAGGGTGTCCCAGTGTCAGCGTACAAAAATTTACCAGGGGGTAGACCAGACCAAAATAATATTCAAATTCTTATAAAATATTTTTCTGCGATGCACTCTCACTGAGCTACAGGGTGTTGTTTAGAAAAAAATTATAACAACTTTCCGCAATAACTCAAAAACCTTCTCTGGGATTTAAGTAATTTTTGCGTGAAGTGTACATCTATTAAAGGTCATTAAAACTACATGGTGGTTATTTTGATCTGACGCCAGGGGCGGCCTAGGCAAACTTGTCCTCAAGGTTATGTCTTCATAACTTTTGCATATCCTAGTTTTATGTAATTTGATTACGTTTTCCTGAACCTGCAATCGATTATGAACAAAATATGTGCTCTTGTTTCATAACTCAAAAATGAACCGTTTTCGAGTAAACTGGGTCTAAAGTATCGCCTGCATTAATTCATAGAAAAATGCATGTAAAGATTTTATTTGTTGTTATCTAGTAGGTATCTGACATTATAAAAAATAAAGTTGTTTACAAGCGTACATGTCAAAATTAATTACAGTACTCGAAGTTACGAGAAATTAAGTTTACAAAACAACAAGATATTAAGTATTATGGAATTTTCTAACAACGAATATGCCGATATGATATTTGTCTACGGTTTCTGTGATGGAAATTAATTTATGGCCTTACGAGAGTATCTACACAGGTTTCCAAACAGAAGGCAACCTTCACAGCACGTATTCCAACGAGTTTTCCAAAGGGTCCGTGAGACTGGGAGTGTTAAAATTGGAAATACCAGAAAAGAGGTACCTAATTTGGAAGAAAATGTAATAGCTGCTGTTGTTGATGATCCTTCCACCAGTGTCCGAAGAATATCTGCGTAAGTAGATACTCCACGAAGCAGAATCTGGATAATTTTAAACCGAGAAGAAATGCACTCATACCATCTACATAAAGTACAAACTTTGCATCCTGATTATTCCGAAAAAAGGATACAATTTTGCAGATGGTTGTTAGAAAATATCTATAATGAGGAAAATTTCCATCAAAAGGTATTGTGGAGCGATGAAACTATCCTTACGAGAAATGCTATAAATAATTTAAAAAATTTTCATGTCTGATCCATTGAAAATCCGCATGTGATATGACCCTCCGCGTTTCAAAGAAGATTCTTCATAAATGTCTGGAGAGGAATCTTCAACGGAGTCATTCTGCCTCTTCAAATTATTGTAGACCGTTTGAGTTCAGAGAGATACACGGATTTTTTAGAAAATTTGATGGTGTACTAGATGACGTTCCCTTAGCTTTGCGAAATCAAACGTACCTACTACCAACAAGATGGAGCATCTACTCGTAACGGAAGACAGGTATCTGCGTGGCTCGATTTACATTTTCCAAAACGCTGGATCGGAAAAAATGGACCTATTATGTGACCTCCCACGTTTCCTGACCTCAACCCGCTTGATTTTTTTTACTGGGGTCATATGAAGCAACTGGTGTATGCCAAACCCAATAACACGAGAGACGATTTACTTCAAAAAATTAATGTAGCCGCCGAGCAAATTCAAGTAACCGTTTGTTTGCGAAGGGTTTACAATTCCTTGGTCAAACGATGTCGGGCATACATTAAAGTAAATGGAGAGTATTTCGAGCATTTATTGAAATAATTGTTTTCTATTTTTATTTTTAATATTGTCATTTTGCTAACATAATTTCGTTTCTGTTACATAATTTTCAATTTTATTTTTAGTTCCCCTACCTATAGGTAACCAAATATTAAATAATTCGTAGAAAACTTGTTTAGTTTCTTCATATTCATTGAGCCTCAGCTACATGGGAAACTGTACATCAACGGTAAACAACTTTGTTTTTTATAATGACAGGTACCTACTAGATAACAAAAAATAAAATCTTTACATGCATCTTTCTACGAACTAATGCAGTCGATATTTTAGATCCAATTTACTGGAAAATGGTTCATTTTTGAGCTATGAAATAAGAGCACAATTTTTGTTCAGAATTGATTGCAGGTTCAGGAAAACGCAATCAAATTACATAAAACTAGGATATGCAAAAGTTATGAAGACATAACCTTGAGGACATGTTAGCCTAGGCCGCCCCTGGCGTTAGATCGAAATAACCACAATGTAGTTTTAATGACCTTAAATAGATGTACACTTCATCCAAAAATTACTTAAATCCTTGAAAGGGTTTTTGAGTTATTGCGGAAAGTTGTTATTATTATTTTCTAAACAACACCCTGTAACTCAGTGAGAGTGCATCGCAGAAAAATATTTTATAAGAATTTTAATCTTATTTTGGTCTGGTCTACCTCCTGGTAAATTTTTGTACGCTGACACTGGGACACCCTGTATAAAAAAAATTATCGATTTTTTTTAATTAAAATGATAAAACGAACAATGAGTTCATTAAGTAATATTTAATTTATAACTTGTTTTCACATTGTATATATGGTAAAAAAAATCGGTAGATAGCTTTAATATTAACGGTGATTAATTTCTAATTCGTAAAATATTTGCACGATACTAGCAGTTCGCAGAGATTTTGTAACGTCACACCACTCGACTGACTCGACCCTACGTCTTTATCTGGCACTTGCCGTAATGACAAACTACGCCCCTTTAGTTGAGACATTTGCTACTTGAATGATCAAATTTATATTTTTAGCTCTAAAATCTATATACTTAATCCAGAATTTATAAATCACGCCCAGCAACAGAAAAGAGTCGTGTGCAAGAATTATGCAAGCTTGTGAAGAAGTTACCCCGCAACAACTACAGGATGTTCAAAGAAATATTCGAAGGTATTCGAAAAGCGCATTGAAATTAACAGTAGCCTTGTAGCTACAAAAATTTAAAATGTTATTGTATTGTGGTGTTAAATTTATTGTATTATTGTATTAAAAGCGTAAAATTAATTTCTCATTTTTTTTAAATCATTTTTCTAGCCAATTTTTTTTAGAAAATTGCCACACCAGTGTAGCTATTTAATAAAATAAGCCTACAACATTAAAATTGCTATAAATCCTTCATTATTAAATATTTATTTACGAAATTTGGCATAAAACCGTTTTAGTGGATGCTGAATCCAGTGCCGCAGTAAGATTTGAAATAAAAAAATCGCTAAACAGTTTTTGTAAAATTTGACAGTGAAAAAAATTCGAAGTAGGCCTTGAACATAGAAATCAAATTTTAATATTTTGCGCAAAATAGAGTTTTTACTACTCCATCTTTTAGAAAAAACACAAAATAAATTGGATAATAAATACTACTTTTCTAGGCCTGTTTCCATTTGATGCTATGGTTTTTCACATTGTTCATAGGGCGTAATTTACATATACGTATTTCTTTCCAATGCTCAAAATGTTATTTTCAAATGTTTTCTCAAGTATTTGCAAATTGTTGCTTTTTATTAAAGCTTTACATTATCCTTACTATTTCATCCAATTTGAAAAAAATACACAAGATCTCATATCTCTGGGACAGAACTTTTTTTTTGTGGTGCTTTATAATCTTTCTACAACTTTTCTTTACAATTTACTACAAGGTTTTTAAGACTTCAATATAAACTATTTTGACAATGTTTAAATATTCGTGCTTTGTACACATTACTACAAAGATAATTATGGAATTACTAGAAACTTTCTTTTAAATATTGCTATTTGCTTGCTTGGTAATGTTTTAATTATATTTTTGTTGCAAATCATTTTAGCAATAATAAAATGGCAAAGACTGATTGACGTTTCCCCTGTTATAGACTAGTGCAAGTGCAAGATCGGGGCAAGTTACATGTCCTTATTGCACCACATAGTATACATTAGTTTTTTTGCTTGGTATTTGATTTGGCCATTTGCCAAATATTATTGTTTTCGTAAGTACATATTTCATTGTTGCATCATAAATAGATCATAATAAATCATAAATGATTTATCGGGTATATCACCATTATTCACGTAAATATTTCACTTATTGCCTATTTGCCTTGGATATAACTAGACTCCTTCACAGTAATGCTGATGAGTGGTGACGGGCGGAGATGAACTGAACTTCCAACTCAGCCTAATTTCCAGTCTTCTACGGGCAACGGTCTTCACAAGCTGGACTTCTTACCAGACGGCTCTCTTCCCTGCTGATGACGGACTGGACTGCTCGCTGCGACGGCTGGATGTGAACTCATTTTAGATTCTAATTAGTGATGTTATAATTTGAATGAAAAATAATCTATAATCCGATTAAAATGATTGGCGTAATTCGATTACTCCGGGGAGTATTCGGATAATAACCGAAAAATTGTATGTTAAATTGCAGCGGCTACAGTGGCGGCTCGCCAGGTGACGCAAGTGACGGACCGCTTCACCTAAAATTTTCGTTTGATTGTGCAATTTAAAATTATTTTTAATTTTATATAAATTTTATAATTTAGGTATAATTCTATATTAAAAATGTATTACGTTTGTTTAATAGGCAGAAATAAACAGAATAGTTGCACGGTGAACGCCTTCTAAAAAAACATTGCCTTCATTGAGTGCGAACATCAACCTCGTACCATATAACGTATAGTATAAGCAAGTGACGCAGATCGAAATCAGTCTGTATTCCGCTTCTCGTCGTAGCGTTGTTTACGGCGGTTAACATTGCAACGAGGCTGGCCAACACGGGAGTACACTACGGCGTGGGGGAATGAGTGACGCGGAAATTGAATCAGCATTGCCATCGCCCATCGCCTGCCTTTAAACAGTTTATACGATACGCGTCGCCCAGTGCACGATTATAACGGTTCTTAGTTAATATTTGTTTTGTATAATAATTGTAGAAATATTTCCTATGTTCCAATATGTATTTTATTGGAAACGCCATTTTCCAGATGGAAAATTGAGGACAAAAAGGATTTTTTAAAATGCGAGAAACCTGTGTTTTATTCTCTCGATGTGGAAAAAAGGGGAAGTTTCGGAATAAATGGTACTCGGAGTATAAGTGGTTGTGTGGAAGTGTTTATTTAAAATAAACTTTTCTGTATGCCGTGTTTAATTGTGGGTGTAAAGTCGGGCGTGTGGAATAAGGAGGCTGTCGTAACCACGAAGTTTACTGGAACATACATGTACGGTGTGCGTTAATGTTCGCAGAAGTCCACAAGCCGAACTAATATTCCTATCTTTTATAAAATCTAAATGAAAATCCTTCTCGCGAACGTCAGTTTTTCGGTAATATTGCAAATGCAACTAAAAATTTCTAGATTTATTTAAAGCCGTTTGTCCTTAAAAATCTGAAAATTTTCGCCAGCGGCGCTTTTCTTTTCCTTTTTAGTCAGCAATGAATATTGAATATGCTTCACCTATTCTCAATGTCGCGAGCCGCCACTGAGCGGCTAATCAAGTTAGTTATCAGCGGTCAAGTTTGGAAAAGTAAAAGTTTCTGACGTGTTCGTTAATCGACTTATTGGTTAACAAACAATTAGCTGTTGCTAAGAGAATCTGAATTATTAACCAGCTTTCTTTATATTATAAATCGGTGGGTAATCATTGTATTTGTACTATGGAAATTGGAGACGCTGAAAACTGAATTTAAGTTAGCACATGCGCTTTCTTTAATCATTCAGATTATTCGATTATTGAAATCATTCAAATATCGTGTATCCGATTATCCGACTTTACACATCACTAGTTCTAACTGATAGACGGGCTCTGTGCGTCAGCGATTTCGCACTCGCACAGTGTTAATTCAGGCGGTACAGAAAGAAGCAAATGACAGTGCGGTATTATACAATTATTTAAATAAAATAAAAAACAAAGATGTGGGGTGTCTTAGAACCCTGTCTGAAAATCACTTTGTTATCTGGTACCCAGCCAACTATGTGAGCTAGTGGTATGACGTTACATCACTTTGGTACCTTTTCCTCTGGTCCGTATTTATTAATTATCTTGAGGGAGAATTTGTCGAAAAAGAAATCTGATTTATACCACATTAATTAATTATACCTACTAAATGAACCCATGTTAAAAATAAAATCCAAACTTCTTTTTCAAGAAGAGAAATATTAAACAATAAAGTACCTAAAAATAAGCATAATGAATTATGCTCTAAAAGAAAATATATAATAAAAGATGCAATTGCAAATAACACTTCAACCTATTAGAACAATGTAACGCTAAGAAAGTCTTCTATCTGACAGACAAGTGCGTCCGGTTTACATCTTTCAAACGCTTATTTAATTGTTTTTCTAGGTATTTGAAATTACTGGAAAATTCCTAAAACTATTATCTAAGCATTTGCATAGTATTTCATCTATTTTCAGTATCTATTATTTTTTATTTAAAATTGTATTGTTATGTTTCAAAATACGTATTTGTTAATTTTATTTACCTACGACCACTACTAAACACACCGTCTGCGATCAATGTAAGATTCCTATTACGTACGGTAAAAAAATCGCACAGCTTGGTAAAAAAATCGTACAGTTTTCCTAGCAACCGCCTAGCAACGGTTAATACAATACAATACTGTTTGTATTGACCGTTGCTAGGCGGTTACTAGGGAAACCGTACGATTTTTTTACCAAGCTGTGCGATTTTTTTACCGTACGTAATAGGAATCTGACATTGATCGCAGACGGTGTGTTTTTAAGTATTTATAATAGTGGTCGTAGGTAAAGTATAGTACGTAATACGTGGTGTAATGCAATTACGCACTCGCCGCTACGCGGCGCCGTGCGTAACTTTTCCAGTCGTGCGTAAAGTGCTTCTTACAACATTTATTACGTAATATACTATTGTTATTCTGATTTCTACTATTACGTATTACATCGTAAATTTTAATGATATCACTAATGCCATTGAGTAATGCTAATTCTTTTAGATTGCCTTCACCAACTATTCCGCCGATTTCATTGATACCCACTGTACTATTAGATGGATTTACCATTGCTATAGTAACTTTTACAATTACTTTATCGATGGCCTTCATTTTTGCTCAAAAACTGAATTATGAAGTAGACGCAAACCAAGAACTTTTTGCCATGGTAAATATCTCTTATGCACGTTACAATAAGTAATTATTGTCACAGTAAAGCACATTCTTCCAAAACAAAAAAAATATGTGTAACTGAATATCTTAGCCATAAGCAAATCGTCCCTCTTATCACATAGGGGCGTATAATCCAAGAAATGGATATACACATACGCCTCTACGTGATAATAGGCACGAAATGATTTGAATAGTGAAATAAACACAATTTTTAGGGCACTGGAAATATAGTTGGCTCCTTTTTTTCGTGTATGCCTGTCTGTGCATCTCTGTCGAGATCTCTTATTCAACAAGTTGTTGGCGGTAAAACTCAAATTGCATCTCTCATTTCTTGTGGTATACTAGTTATCATACTTTTATGGATTGGACCATTTTTTGAACCACTGCCAAAAGTAAGCTGAATTACTGTTATTTTATTGACTGAAGTTATTTGTTTATGGCATAGTTTTGGTTTTTTTCCTTATTTCTTTGAGAATTTTGTCAATTATGAAAAAAATAATAAAATAAATCCGTGCGCCAAATGGATCAGTAAAAAATAGTCCTTGGCTAATCCTTTTAGCGCAAGTGCTTATATTTCATTAATTTTTTAAATTTTTTTCATGTGGTAAAATACCTGAAGAAAAAAAATACTTTTTGGTGGTATAATTGTAGTAGTATAAGTAGATAAGAACAATATTAATTTTGAAAAGTTGTTTCCTACAATATTGTTAGTAGCAAAAAATAAATTAGGTAATTAATAAAAGGAACATGATAAATGGAGGTTGAATTTAAATCGGACGCAGAAATAATTCTTTTGGCAAATTTCTTTATACGCGACATTTTTGTGTACCAAGCATATTTTGTTGAACATATATGGATCAATATAAATTAAATATTAAATATATTTATTGTGATTTAGTCATTTTAAATAGTACCTTGATGAATTTATCTTAAAATTATATTAATTAATTTAATAGACCTTCATAACTTTGTTATGATATTTCAAACATAAAACAAATTTGTTTTAAAAAGTTTTGTTCAGTTTAATGACAAAATAACATCTAATAAAATTTTGCACAGCTCTTTCAAACCTTTAATAAACTTAAAATTCCTACCAACAACTTATATTTCCCAAAAACACAGCGTGATGTTAATTACTGGTTTTATTTATTTGTTTCCCATAGGCATTTAACTGTAAAAAAATTGTAGGAAATAGTTACTCTGCCATACAGCATCGAAGAACATCCACGATATCTATTAAATATCTAAAATCATTGGTCAGCAGAATTGCTAGACTCGTTTCGAACTTATCTGTTGCCATCAGTTCAAAACTCCCGTTTTCGTGATAAAATTGGGTAACGGTTCTATATGTTCTTTGGGGTGCTAAATCCAAATTTTATTCGCTGCTTTGTAGGAGGCCGGCTTCACGGCGAAAAATGCAAAAAAAACTAGTCAACTTTGATTATTTGACGAGCCATATTGGCACTAAGGCGTGCTGGAAAACAGCGACATATTGCCCTTCTGCGAAAACGTCAGAAGCGCACATTCCCACCGCCTACAACTCGAAAAATATACATGTTTATATCACGTGAAAGTACATTAAATTTCCTACAAATCTGTACCCTAAATATAAAGCTGAATATGAAATCTGTATGTATAGTCCAAGCATTATAGAGAAGTGTTCACAGAAATTGTTACCTAAAAACCGTATAGGTACCTAATTAAATTTTAAATCGAGTTTTTTGTTCTAAACTCAATTCATGAAAATTGACAAAAAAGTTGTAAAAAACGGTATTCTTAAATAACTAAAAAATATAGAAGGTCATAGAAAAACATTTTTTTAATGCGTAAAAAAATGTCTATAAAAGTTGTCAAAGTAAAAAATTGAAATAGTTATTTAAAAAAAAAAAAAACAGAAAAAAGGAGCAATTTTTTCAATTACTTTTTGATTCTTAAAATTATTAAAATCGTCAAAAAATTTTAATAGCATGGTATATAACACAACTTTGTTTGAAAATAAACCGAAAATAATAAACCTGAAAATATTCCGAAAATTCCGCGTTTTTCGTTATGAAGTCAACCCTCTGCAAGGCAGCAAACTTGAAATTCGGATTCAGCATCCCAAAAAACATACGGAACTGCTGAGAAAAAAACTTCCGCAATATAATTACAGAAAAACCACCATTTGACTGGACTAATAGGTGAGACGACTGACGAACGATTTAGCTATTTATATATCTACTTACGGATATGTTTTGTGTGATTGAGATATAATCTCTAAATTATGCATTCCTTGAAGTGTGCATGCATACGTTTACAATAGGTTTGTTGTCAGATATTTACCCCTTTTCTTGTTCTTAAAAGTCCTACCCGTTCAATATTTCTGTTAATGCATATTGTTAATTAACTCCAACCTAGGCACATTTTGAGTTTTCACCGGTGCTATCTTTGACTTGGCACATAGTAATCTTACCGAAACTTCACCGAATTTAGCTCCCGACCTAACGTACACGTACGCGCCGTATGCATTCATAGACGCGTCAGAAAATCTGTGAATCTTGATAGATATCGCGTCCTTACACGTCACTTGTCGCTCTATGGCAAGATTATTCAACGAAGTCAAGTCATCACGAAACTGTACCCTGTACCCATCTTGTGTGTAACGAATGTGTCCCATTCTATTCCTTCCAACCATATATCCCGTAAAATGATTTTAGCTACCATGATAATTGGACTGAGCAAACCGATGGGATCGAAGATTTGAGCAATCTCCGACAAAACTGTGCGCTTCGTAATGCGTGTATTATGTTGGTACCTATTTTATACAAAAGATTGTCCCTTTGACCGTTCCAAAGTAACCCCAAAGTTTGGTGTTTTCATTTGCGCCTACATCGATTATGTCTGATCGATCGACCGTCTGAATACCCTGTAATACTTCACAACTGTTGGATATTCACTTGCGCAAATGAAATCCCGCCTTGGTGAGTGTTTCTGAAATGTCGTTCGCTAATGAAATTGTACCCTGCACCGTATCAGAACCTGTTAACAGGTCATCGACGTAGAAATCCTCCCTGACAGCGCGTGAGGCATTCGGAAGTTCTCGTTCGCATTCTAACCCGAGTTGGTACAAACACCTAATTGCCAAGTACGAAGCGGATCGGGTGCCATATGTCACTGTTTGTAGTTCGTAAATTTCGATAGGATTATCGCTATTATCGTGCCATAAGATTCTTTGTAAGGGCGTTTGTTCCGCATTAATGTTACACATTCTATATATTTTCTCCACGTCTGAGGCGATCACGTAGTTGTATTTACGATAACGCAAAAGAATCTAAAATATGTCGGACTGAATACTAGGTCCCGTCATCTGTAAATTGTTAAATGAGTAGCCGCTTGTAGTGGGGCACGAAGCGTCAAAGACTACGCGGAGTTTGGTGGTCAGGTTACTCTCCTTAACGACACCGTGATGCGGCATATAATACCTTGGTTTGGTTTCATCGTCGGTATTTAACTTTAGCATATGTCCTAGAGACCTATATTCGTCGATAAATTTCACGTATTTTGCCTTACGTTTGAATTTCCGCTCTAAACTCAATAGACGATTTTTTGCCGTTTCATAGCAATCGCCTAATTTTTCCGGACTGTCAAATAACGGTATCGTAACAACAAATCTCCCGTTTGCATCGCGCGTGAAGGTTTCCACAAAATTTTTTCGCAAGCCCTCTCTTCATCGGACAAGTTTGTTTTGTGGAAATTCTTCTAATTCCCAGAACCGCGAAAGCTGCTTGTCAAAATCGCTATTCATTGATAGGCTACACTGTATAAAGCTATTTGAAGTCGTTTCTACGCGTCCAGACATGATCCAACCAAACTTCGTTTTTTGTAAGTAAGGGCCTTGTTTTCCTCCTTATCTGACCTACGCACATGACGTCCCAGAAGCAATCCGCACCGATTAACATATCGATTCCACCGGGCACGTCAAACTGTGGATCTGCCAGTCTCACATTCTCAGGAATATTTAAATTATGCTTATCAAACTTGAAATTCGGTAACGCTTCCGTTATTTGCGGTAGGTACTACCAAACACGACATTTTGATTGAAAACGTATTCATTCGCGATTGTACTCGTACATGACATTTACCCGTACATTCAGACTGCGTTTCGTTAAGCCCACACACCTTGATGTTTAAAGGAATTTTANAGAATGTTGTTATGCATGTACTATTAAAACAATTTCTTGTTATGTATTTAATTGTAGGTAAAAACGACAACAATTTAATTCATTTGCTTCATAAACTTGATAAGTTGGCAAGTAAGCTGTAAAAATATAAAAATTATGCATGAACTGTTATAATAATCTCACGGAGATAGGTATACACCTAACCGAATATTTGTACAATATTGGGTTAAATTCAATAGTTCATATAGTTTGGAACTTTCAAACCTTAATATTAACAGTATATTTTCTATGTCTCAAACTGAATAAAGAAAGCAATTCACCACCATTAAAAATTTTGTAAGCATCTAAGTATCAAAGGTTTCATAAAATATTAGTTGGAGTTTATCATCATACACATAATTATTTTTATCTATATTTAACTTAAATAATATGTAATTTCAAACATGCACATTTTATGTGGACTGTTTCTAATCGATTAATACAGGTAACATGAGTATGAGTGTTCCACATAATGTTGGTAAAGATATAGGTTTGGTTTTTAATAAAATATAACTTAAAACTTACACATCGTATTCCCAGTATAATATAATAACAAATAGAAAACTCTTAAGCACTAAATAATTATAAACACAATTCTTGCAATACTATAATTTACAATTTTCAGAGGATAACCTAACAAACCAAAGACAGAATTATATTCTGTGCCAAAGATAACGAAAGCCAAATTTCAAATACGTGCAAAGTCCAAACTGCATTACCAACCAACCCAAAATGACAGGGTTAGCATTCTCTGCGACATCTTTTATTTTGGAAGCTAACTAACATGTGACGCCGCCATGACAGTTTTATTATTCATATGTTAGATTTCATTCTACGTTAGTACTATATTTTCTATGGGCACTGGCGGCCATAGAAAATCATCTCGCGGCTCCCCTATAAAGGCGCGGTCGGAACCCACCCGTCATGCGCTGTGTGGCGGTTAGTCACATTTGAATTCAAAAACATATATACAGGGTGTTTCAGTTCGAGTGAATCCAGGCCCGGTCTGGCTCTTTCAGGGGCCGTCGGGAAAAATCGAAATCGAGGCCTATTTGGTTTTGTCTGCTATTAGGGTGCATATCGACTCTCCCAAGGAAAACTGTCGTAAGTATCTCAAATTTGGTTATACTGAGCTAATTGCATTTGAATAGCTGAGAAAATAATAATGTTCGTTATTCTTTTTATTAAAAGAGCTAAATCGTTCTTCGTTAACAAAGTAATTATTGTTTAGGTCTTAATTAATTATTGGTGAACTAAATAAAATAATTTAGGATAAGAAAAGAATGGATTTTGAATGAGCTACTACAGTCTTCGTCAACAAAATTTTTATTGAGAAACAACTTGCTACACTAATAAGGTACAGAAAAATTAACATTTTCTATTTTTAGATAAAAAATAATTGTTAATAATCAATAATGACATAAAAGGAAAATTTATTACGATTCAGAGTCAGAGTCATCTTCTTGGTCAATATTACTTTCTTACTGGTGGTCAGTCTTACTACCAGGCCGAAGGGAGTTGTCAAATCCATAATACATCGGTGGTATCAAATTAGCCTTACCCAAAAGACCGCTTAATTTTTTATCATCAATTGGCAGCAAACCTTGATACAATCTTGGAAATTGATATTCTTCGCATTTGCGTGTGTTTTTTGTTTGTAAGTCTAGTTCTTTATGATTTTCTCCAAAATTATATACAAAAAATACTTTATTGGGAGACTTAGGATCGCAGTGTATTTCTCTGATTTTGCTGCTTTTTACAGCCTCTCCAGTAATATCTTTTTTCCAGTTTTGTTTCTTTACCATTTGTTTAAAAGTTACAAAATCTTCTTGACACATTTCTTGTACTTTGTACTGTGGGGCAGTAACTTTGACCATTTTTATTATACTAATCCACTGATCAGGAGTGTATATAGCAGAGTGACGTTTTTTTGCAACTTCAGTCACAGCATGCATGCTGTCATTTTCATTCTGCGTGTGGCCAATTTCAAGAAAACGGTGTGTTATTTCCAAATCGAAGGTCATTGATGCATAAGCAAACATCGCAAAAATAAAACGATTACGGTTTTGACTACCGCAATTGTCGGAATAAAGAATAACCTTTTGTATGCCATTTTCTTTAACACTTTTTAAAAAGATGCATAAACAACTTAATACCCTTGATTTCTGCCAAAGTATGTACATAAATTGTAAAGTTGTAGGTATGTTGCGATTTTACTTTTATAATAAAAATCGCCGACTTCTGACTTGGGCGTTACTAACACCTTCTGCAAATCAAAGCATGCTGTTATTAGAGATTTATCATTTTTCGACAATTCTTTATCAATGTCTTTCAGACTTCGAACCGCGATTTTGTTTAAATTATGATTATTATAATCATCTTCCATTTTTTCTGTTCTCTTCTCGGGATCTGTATTCTCATAGGCTAGTACTACACACAGAACACTGATCTTTTTTTGACTTAAAGAAAGCTATATTAAATTTCGAATTAAGAGTATCCCTGTATTGTCTGAGTGTAGCTACTGCATCCCATTTTTTATTGTTTTGCATATTCTAAATACATTTTGTGCATTCGTGAAATACTCAAACCCTCTTCCAAGTACATTCGTTTTGAGTTTTTTCTTGTATAATGAGAAGGCATAAATGGAAAAAGTTTTATGTGTTCCATAATGTTTTTTATTAGAGCATCCGGGTTCTTATGCGGTCTAGTGTTGAGTTTTCCTCTTCTGTCCCGTTCTACAGTACCACCTTCACCAATTTTTTGCAAAGCGGTGCTTACAACTGTTTCAGAAATTGTAAGCGTATTTAAGAACATCGTTTTGCAAATTTGTTTCTCATTATTGTCAATGATAAACTTATAATTGCGAGATAAATTCCTTTTGGAATATTTATTATGTACACTAACCTGCTCTTTTTCTCGTTGTGTCACGCACCTTACAAGAAAATCCCACTGTCGAGTATGATCTCCAAGGTTCCAAAATTCGTCAAAAATGACTTTTATAATTTCATTTATTTTTTTGTTGCATTTATACCTGCAAGTTTCTTTACAAGGTGATTTCATTACCTTTGCAAAAATAACTTTGTCTTTACGATTTTTATGTAATAAAAATTTCATTCAAATTTTCATTTATAAATTGATTCTGTCTCACTCACGCAGCGTGCAACGCGCAAACGCGGCAGACATGACAGAAGCTATTTACATGCTGCCATCTGGATCGAGCTTGCAAGGCAAACTGTCCCATCTATTTGCAGCTCAAATTAAAGCTTATTAGTTATTTCAAGCACCATCTTTAAAATATTAAAAATATACTTTTGATATACCTTACAGTACTTATTCTGTTTTTTAATTAATTTATGTTGTTTATTAATTAATCATTTTTTTAAGAGAAAAAAACTTATTGAGATAGGTGACTTTGAATCGTCATTTCTCCGGCTCTAGTACAATCTACGAATATCTATTTGCAGTTCAAATTAAAGCTCATTTCAAGCGCTATGTCGCTATCTGTAGGAATATAAGTATACTTACCACTGCAGTACTCATGCCGTTTTCACAGATTTTATTTTCGCTATAGCTCTATAGGCTACGTCCAAGCTATTATTGGTTTTAAAATTATATAAAATTTTATTAATATAGGTAATAAACTTAAACCTATCGACCCATGATACAGGATACAGGAAATCAGTAATAGTTTGGACATAGTCCGAGGGCTTTAAAAAATTTTAAAGCTCTTGGTTATTATTTATATTCTCATTTTTTCTTCTGAACACATAACTGTAACTATAGGGTAAAGGGTTATTATAAGGTTAAAAGACTTACAGTTTGGGAGATATTAATTTCTCTCGCTTTTCCTCCAAGGCCACAGTTTATAGATAAAGGAATTATTAGTTTAAATAACTTACGGTTTGGAATATATATTTATCTCTCTTTCTTTCCTGTAGGTACACTGTTTATAGGGGTATAGGGCAAAATAATTAAATTTGTGTTATTTTTTTGACCTGGGAAAATTCCATTTCTACAAAAGATTCAATTTTCATTTTTACGTTCTTTTTTTTCAATTTACGGTGGCTATATCTATCTCAAGAATTTACAAAAAATTTTCTTATACTTTTGGCGCCTCGTTAGTCGTTTGGGGGCCTATTTTCCAAAATAAGTCAGATTTTGCCGACTGCCCGACCTGGCCAGACCAGGCCTGAGTGAATCAAACTTTAACTACAAATAGAACTCAATAAATAATTCAGAATTGCCTTATAAAGCAAGGGCCTAAGTCTCACCGTTGTCACTGTATTGGTCGACTGTTAAAATTATATTATTTACGAAATCTTTAGTATGCTTATAAAAAATTGATTAAAATTTGGTGTATAGTCTTAAGATTCACGCATGTGTATAATTTACCGTAAAATTTACAAATTTTTGTAGGTCAGTGGCGTAAATATGTGTAGTAACGTGGGATTTTTTTACCCCAATTTCTGCGCCAATGACCTAATAATCATTTGGGATTCATTTTTAGATTCCGTGGACAATTCTATATAACAAAAGTATACTTGTTGAAAATCGGTATAGCGTATCGTTTTACCAAAAATCTCAGTTGAATAGGAGACCATTCTTCTGCACAGCCACACAAAAAAGGTGTCAGAATTGAGCTATCACATCACAGGAATTTCCTAACTTCAAAAAACAGGTCAAAAATAGCAAATATTCACGATAAAGTGCTAGGAAAAATACAAAAAATTTTTTTTCTGTAATCAAATTTTTATTTATTTGGTTAAGACCCCGCCGAACGTGTATGCGCGGTCAGAATTGATAATTATTTTTCTAACCTCAAAAAAACGGATCAATTAAGGTCAGAAATCACGAATTTTCAAAAAATAACATATTCGCGCCAAATTTGCTATACGGGGGTTTTCGGGGTCGCTGATCACGGACCCGAGGTCAAAATTCAAGATGGCGTATCCAAGATGGCTGGCCAAAATTTCAAAAAATAACACATTCGCGCCAAATTTGGTATACTGATCACGAATTCGAGCTCAGATTTACAAAATTCGTTTATAAAAATTTAATCAATTACACTTCAAGAAGGTTAAAACATGATTGGGTACTCAGGTTATAAAGTAAATTAAGTATATTACAAAATGAATTTCGCAATTCTGACCTCGAATTCGTGATCAGCGACCCCGAAGACCCCCTATATCAAATGTGGCGCGAATGTTATTTTTTGAAAATTTGGTTGGCCATATTGGATCCGCCATCGTGAATTTTGCAAAATTTACCTTGGATCCGTGATCAGCGACCTCGAAAACCCCCGTATACCAAATTTGGAACGAATCTGTTATTTTTTGAAAATTTGTGAACTTACCTAATTGACCCGATTTTTTGAGGTTAGAAAGAGAAACCTCAACTCTGACCGCGAATTCACGTTCGGCGAAGTCTCCATATAAATGAACATTTGAAAATAGGAAAAAAAAATTGTATTTTTCCCAGTACTTTTTATCTTTCAGACCTTTTTTTGTGTGTGTGGCTGTGTAATTTGTTATCATATTGAATATCCATCTATTTTTTTACAAACATTAACTAATATTTCAAATCTTTAAAATAAAATTATAGTTCCTGATGACAGATAAGTCTATTATTGCTTAGCTGTTTTTTCATAGCAATGTTTGTGTGCGGACACTGTAATGGACGCATAGCACAGATTAAATTAATATGTAGATGCAGTAGCGGCGCGTGAACATTGATTGAATGTGTTGTGCTTAGGGTTGTTACATTTGTTGAATTGAATTCCGGGATATTAAGTGCCCGGAGTCTCTAAATGGCGCCGCAGGCGAAAAATTTTAAAATTTTCAAGGTCACGCGTTTTCCTGGCACTTCTGAATTTCAAGGAACAATGAATTTATAAAAAAAATACAGATTTTCACAAGAATGATTTTTGAAATTGATACCTTTTTGAAATATCCATTTACGAATTACCTACTGATGGTATAATAAATTGGAATAAACTAAATATATTTTATTAAATTATTGAATATTGTTTATAAAAAAAAATCGTTTGTGAAATTTACCAACGATTCAACGAATTTTAATTTTCCTCGGCGTGTTATGATTTTTTCTTTATCTTTTTTTATATATATGTACATTATATTATATTCCGGGAGTTATACGTGCAAATCCGAAATCCGGGACCATACAGCTAATTCCCGGTACAATCACAGAAAATCCCGGTCATACCAATGTGGCTAGATGTTCTTTTAAAATGTCGTCAAGATCTACACTAAAATTTATGAGTCCACGAAACACATCAGGGTTGTCCGAATTTTCTGTCTCGTCGTGTCCGAGAAGTGCTAATTCGAAAGCTCCGCAAAATTTTATGCAATCTATGATTTTAAATAATACATGACGATTTTTCATTACCTGTTCATATGTTTCCGTATATTATCCCAATATGCAGAATCTAACTGACTTCTTATGTTTATTTTACCTAAAGACTTAATGACTTAAATCTTTCACACTGTATATTGTCCATGCTTTATCCCCACCGAAAAGTAAGCACGGAAAACAAAACAGTGAATATTTTAAATCACACCCGCACACCCACTCTGCTTTTGTGTATACATTATTGTTTTTTTATAACTTTTACTTCTTTTATTTTTAGTTTATCCTCATAAGGCAGAGAACCAAATAAAGTTTTTTTTTAAACGAAACGCTATTCATTTTAATAACTATAATATCCGTAGACGCCTAAACGAAAATATTCACACGTGCCGCTCGCAGAAATAAACCACCACATACCACGTACGAAATATTACTGCAGCAGTGGCTGTCGCTGTTGCAGCCGCGAAAGCCCATATCTTCGTATACTGGGTCACGTGCCTGATTAGCCAATAAAAACAAAGGACACATCTAACTGTTCGCTATGCACACATTTTGTATATGAGGTTGCATATGTTAAGGAGCGTAGCTCGCGTCGCAATAAATAATAATATAAGCTCCTAGATTTATTTTAACGCGAGTACATTGGGATTCTTTAAATATTTTGTTGATATTTAATATGATTAAATACATAAAATTTTATGTGTAGGTGTAACTTTTTAAAGAAATTATATCTGAAACAAACGGACCGTTGAATGAGCAAGGATACCTATAATTGCTCCAGAATGGTACAAATGAAATTTTAGAGGAGGTGCCATTGAATATGTTGTCCACCGGACTGTAGCGCAACTAAAAAATGAGCTCAGAGGGGGAATTCACCACATCACGAATGAAATAAATAATATACAAGGGATTATAGTATTTAGAATTTACCAGTCGTTTCGTCTACGTAAGGACATATTATTTAATATTGTTTTGAATTCTAAGGTAACATTATAATAATATTAATTTAAAATTTATTTCCTATCCTTAAGAAACTAAATTATCAGAAGAACCGTCTCCCATTCAACTGAGATTTTCGGTAAAACGATACACTATACCGATTTTCAACAAGTATACCTTTTTTATGTAGAATTGTCCATGGAATCTAAAAATGAATTCCAAATGATTATTAGGTCATTGGCATAGAAGTTGGGAAAATAAATCCCTCATTCCTACGCCACTGACCTAAAAAAATAAATTATTTTACAATAAATTATGCACTTGCGTAAATGTTAACTCCACACCAAATTTGTATCAATTTGTTAATAGCGTAACAAAGATTTCGTAAATGATATGATTTTAACAAACAACCAATACGGCCCTGTGCAGTGAAAACGGTGAGACTTAGACCCTTACTTTATAAAATAATTCTGAATTATTTATTGAGTTTTATTTGTGGTTAAAGTTTGATTCACTCGAACTGAAACGCCCTGTATATGTATTTTCTTTGAGAGCTGATGTAGTTCCTTGCGTTTTGGCTGTATAGAGATAGAACGCTTGGAACAGAAGTACGTCTTTTTTATTTCTTTATTTATTGGATATTGCCACCTGAGGAAAAAATAATTAATTAAATAAATAATAAAAATACCCAAAAAAATAAAGAAAAAAAAACAAAAATTGTGCCACAAATAAGTAACCAGACAATATCTGAACTACATCACATTCGATCAGCTTTTAGAGGAAATGAACCTGTACACTAACAGAAATTTAAAAAAGCCATCAGTAGGTCATGTAAGAATAAGGGCAAGGAGAAATATATGCAGCAACCTATCTTACCTATATGTGTACAAGGATATACAGGGTGTACTACTAAGGTCGGCGAGGTACGATATTAGGGAAAGTATAGGTCCTAGAACTTCGGTAAAAAAATTTTGATTAATAAATTGACCAAGGGAAATCGCTGGAAATAGTTTTCAAGTTTATAGCTCGGCCGCTAGGGGGCGCAATCTACATACCAAAACATAGAGTTGAATTTTTCATTCAGGTACATTAAATAGTACAAATATGAATTCATTTTTGACATTTTGTCTGTCTCTCGACAGAAAGGGTGGGGCAAGTCTTTAAGGATTGGCTCATCAAAAGCGCACAGTGTTATACCTCGTTGGAAAGGTTTTTTCATGCTTTATGTCTTGGTGAATGCGTAATGTCATTTACCTCAATATGGAAACCTGTAGATGGCTTTATTTCAAAAGAATGCTGTTTTATGGATTTTTCTCAAAAATTTTAAATGCATTTTCACATAAATGAATTCAGCACAAAAAATTTATGAGTATAGTATAATTTTGAAATTTCTAATGGAAGTGTTGTTTATTTATTGGCGCTATTTATCCAAGTTTAGGTTGTTTCACGTTTTCTTAAAAAAGTGAAAAGCAGGATAAAACTTTTTTTGTAGGTTAGTTTGAAGAGCATAAAAATCTTTTTTGTTATCAAGTTATTCACAAATTAGTGAGCAAAAAATAACTAATGATAATGAATTGACAAACAAAATGCGTTTATAAAAGAACCTACCTAAAGCCACGCAAATGAGTGAGTCAATAAGAATTTTGAAAATAATAACAAACACATTAACAAACATATATTGATATTATGTAAAGAACAATTAAATTTTAACAAAAGTAAAGATGTTTATAACTTCCAATGCAGGAATTTAAGCTTCGCTGCGTGTTTAGGTGGGTTCTTTTATAAACGCATTTTGTTTTGGTAATTAAATATCTTTTCGTTGTCGTCATGCTCCTCAATTCATTATCATTATTTATTTTTTGCTCACTATTTTGCGAATAACTTGATAACAAAAAAATATATCGAACCGTTTTTGGCGTCAAAATGTAGCTCCCGAAGCTCTAGGGCCTATACTTTCTCTAATATCGTACCTCGCCTACACCCTATGCAATAAGATAGACCGCGTCCTTAGAAAACCATCTACAACAGAGGTAATTTGGCAAGACTCAGTTGTAAAAATCAAGGGCTTATGAAATATGTTATATCTATGGACTCATAACCATACTTGTATAACTGAATTTTAAAATCTTGTTTATTTAAAAATATATCTATGACTGTGTAAGTTTTAAATGAATTTAAATATTATAAAAATTATTTTTACATCAACTGATGTTTTAAAACTTAATTCTTCATTCATTATACTTTTTAATAGTTCCGAAAATACGAAAACTTAAAGGGTGCTTAATTAATATTCTTCAATGTTTTCGACCACAAAGCAATAATTAACTGACCGACACTGAACATTTTTAGAGCGTATTGGCTGGTGTAATAGTAGTCGCACTAAAGGGCATGCTCTTACAAATTACAGCAATTTGGAAATTTTGGAAACTAAGTAGAATGGATGCTGCTGTTTGGCTAGTTACATTTCTTGCAGTTGTTTTTGTCAATATAGATATTGGATTGTTAATTGGAATAGTAATGTCCTTGATTTCTATTTTTATATTGGGATTTAGACCGTATACCTGCCTTTTAGGAGCAGTTCCAAAGACTGATCTCTATCTAGACATTAACAGGTATAAAGGGGTATGTATATATTTAATCAAATCAACTTGTCTAATTACTGTTTATACATGTTTTATTATATTCATGTTTAGATTAATTTGTTTTTGTATTTTGGTACGTAATTATTGAAAAACAATTCTAATGCTATACCAAATATAATCTCCGAAATAACTAAGATTACAACTGAATTTAAATTTAAAATATAAATATTTTATGTTGTTTCAGACCAAACAAATAGACGGAATCAAAATATTTCATTACTGTGGAGGTATAAATTTTGCTACTAGAAATATATTCAAGAAAGATATAATGTGCTTGGTTGAAATCAATCCGCAGAAAGAAATAATTTATCGTTCAAAACTTGCAGAATATATAAATAGGGTAAGTGATTCGTATAAATGTGTGTAGGTATTAAATCTCTTTCCATAAAATATATTATCTAATAGACGGAGAAGTTCTACAAAAATAACTAGATATATTATTTGTCCTTTCATTCTCGGTAGGTATCCACCATTTTGCTTTTAGTTCAGGTACCCTGTTTATTAAAAACTTCATTTTATATTATCGGTTTTAACTTTTAAAAGAAGAAAAAACAAATAATTTAAATTAGCACTTAATTCTATAATTTCCATTAACGATATTTCTTAAGAGGTTCCCTTCAAATCAAAAATCTTATAATACTTAGTCCTTTTAATTACTTCTCATGCTATAGATAGGTATATCCGCCACCACTAATTTTTACAAAAAAATAAAGTAGTTACAAATTAACTTCATTTTAAAGACAACAGAAACACTGTGTAAGATCACAATGGAGCTAAAATGAAATAGAGAATAATCTTCTTAGTAGTAGTTTTACAGTAAAAGAAATTGACACATTTTTTCACATTGAGTTAATAAAATTCTCGTCAATTTATCGATACCAATAAATACATGAAGAAATTGTAAGAACTGGCTCTAATTTTTCAACAATATTTTTTCTAGTAGAATCGGGATACATTTTGATTGATTTACAGTGACAATTAATGATAAAAAATCATCACAGGTGGGTTTAAAACCGTAGACTTTATAATTTATAAGGTCTATGGTTAAAATAGGGCAGTCATATTTTTCGCGTGGCTATTTTTTCAAAATTTTATAGAATATTTGAAATTTCAAAGGTTTTGCAGAAAAATGGATTTTAGTGTCAGTACTGAGATACACCGTTTTGAGTTACGTCATTTTTAATGATGCATTGAATTTCGCATTTTGAAACTCTTCATCATGTATTCGTTAAAATTAATAATCAGATAATACTTAAACTTATTTAGAACAAATATATTAATTTAATTAAAAACAACTTTTACGCTCGTATCTGGGAGATTTCCAGCCAGGCGAAAATGTCAAAATGTAGTTTTCAATCCAGAGAATCTGAAGAACCAACCACTGTAACGAATTTATTATTAAATATAATATAGTTGAATTTGAGTTATGTGAATATACAGATTTTATGATTTTGAAATACGGGAGCGATGTGTCATCCTCAGGGTCATTTAATATACTGACTCTCCTAGCAGTGAACAAAAAAACAAAAGTAAAATTTAAATACATTTGTTATAAACCCATAATGGTAATACATTGTAGTGATCTGCAACATGCAGCTTTCACTGAAGGGTTTAGTTTTAAAATTTTCAAAATTAACATTAGTCAGTAAAACACATATATTTGGTTTTTTATACATTGCACTAGTTTTTGCACTGGCACAACCCTCCGTAATTTCATAATTTTTATGATGTAGCGGAACAATACAACCTAGATTTCACTGGAGATGTAGTAAATGATCTTTAATGAAGACTAATAGTCTCCAATGGCACGTTTTAAATGGTATTTAGTTGATTTGAGCCCACATTCCCATACGCCTTAAATTTGCAGTTCTAGTTCAGTTAAAAGTATGCCTTAACCTGGTTTTTAAAATGTCTGAATTTCAATATCAGCACCAATGAAAGATTTCGCATTATCTGAATATTTGTGCATTTACCATGCCGCAGCGAAAAATGATGTGGCATTTAAATCACTGACAATCTCTAGATGAATAGCCTTTGTTGAAAGCCAGACGAACAGATAATTATGCGGCTTATACTCGGCGGCCGAAATTATAAAGAGTGACTAATACATAATATAAAAACACTATTACCATAATGCGTATAAAATATAAAATGATTTCTATACGGTTCATTATTATTTATCTTTGTGCCGCTCGCCATGCACATCGGTAGAATCTATAATCGTGTATAGACTGAGTTACACTGAACGTCGATCTATATTTTATCTCTGTCTTTTGCACTTGGTAGGGAATAGGGAAATGCTTTTTTAGTGGGTGTAAACGGACTTGATTTGTCCGACCTGAGAAACTTCATAGCATAAGCGTAGACGAGGGGTCTAATTTCATGGCTATAATAAATTTATAAATTAAAAAAACACAACTGGGACGTTTTAAAATGCTGCAATAAAAATTGATCAAAGTGCCGGTTATAGCAAACCGTAAAAAATATTAGATGTTATGTTTTTTTCAATATTTTCTATATCTTGTTGCCTTTTACGCAGACACGCCAATGGATTTTCGTTCCCGGCATGCTTCATCCCCCTTACTAGTCCAAGAGCTATCTATAATTTTGGCCGTCGAGTATAGTTATATTAAATTTTTTCCTTGTTCGATCACCTACACAGAGTTCGAGTATTTGGTAAATTGCCCATTAGTTATTCTAATTGCTTGAGCTTTGTCTGAAAGCATGTTGTGCCTGAATATATCCAGTATTATTCTATACTACTTTGAATACTTCGCTCAATAAACATTGATGTAAATCTTGAATAGTTTCTAGCCTTGTATATTTGAGCATACCATCCGACGCAAATCCTAGAATGGTATAATAGTGGGCGGGATCAAGGCTATATGTCTTGTAGCAAGTATTAGTAAAAGTTTCGGAAACAAATTAAAAGCATTGTATCGATTTTCATATAAAAGCTACTAGTCACCTAAAGTTCCCAAATCGAATTTCTTCTAAACGCTTTGCGCATCAGCCTATTCTATGTTCTTATTGTTCCGTTGCCCACTCTCTATATTTTGTTTATTGTATTTATTTATTTTTTGCTTTATTTTGAGTTTAAATAAATTTTAAGTAATTTAATTTTGTTCATTTGCTCGTCTATTAAAATACATAGTTAATAATAATATTAAGTATTACATCATATTTAATTACGCACATAAACCATGATTCATTAAATTGAAAAACTACATTTTAATCATTTCTTGCATGCATTAATCATTTGTCATTCGATTATGTATTACTTAACTTGTGTTTATGTTGTCGTACTTGCTTCCCAATGTATCATAATAAGAATAATTAATCGTCATACATAAGGATGTAGAGGTACTACACTTATTATTTAACTTCTTGTAAAAGCGTTTTATATCGGGTCGTTTTATTTCATCGGGTTGTTCGATACTGTTAAAAGAATATGCATAATGAAATCTTCCTCATCTAAATTCTGAAATTAGCATTTAAAGTTTTCAGTTTTCACCTTTCAGTGTGGAAGCTAGTTCTTCTAGAGAACAACCCATGAATCTAAAGGAGTCTATAGATTTAAAGCTCAATTAAGCTTCATAACTGTGAAACTAATATACCCTCCCTGCTAAGTCTCTTATTACGAAATAAGCATCGTAACATCTAAGGTTATGGAGCACCACAGGAATTACAAAGAAATTTTCATAATTTAATTAATTTTGTTATTTAAATTATATTTATTATGAGCAAAATCTCTGAAGTTGCCATAGAGTTAGTAGTGATCGCTAACAATTTTATCTGTTTCCTTAACTTCCTTTTCGCAAATATAATTCCTGGACTTCTCTGTTTTAACTTCGAAAAGATATACAATCTAAACCCTCAGCACTGTTGTAATACGTTGTTATAACCTCATTTTAAAAATACCCTATGCTGTATGTTATGAGTTTCTAATACCTAGGTACTCGTTTTACAAAATGGTTCAAGCAAGAAAATGAGTCTAAAGTTGCCATTAAAGTGCCAGCAATAAACATTTGAAAAATGTCTGATAACTTCACGCTCGAAAATGAAATACAATATCGTTTACATCACGGTTAGTATTTTGTTTGTGCTCGAGTTAGAAATCGCCAGAAATAAAAATAAAAATGCAAATAGATTTAAATAGCAAATATTTTTTCTGATTCTAATTGCATTTGGAAGGAAGAGTTTGAGAGAAAATAGGCAACCATAGCATTAATTATGGAGGTGGCGTTCCGTTGCTCCAGCTGTTATTTGCTAATTTTTGGGTATCATCGACACTTTTCAAATGAAATACTCAAGTTATGCGAGTTTGAGTGTCCACTGTTTCGATTTTTTGCTCACAAACGCAAAACAAAAACGAAATAAGTACTAAACATTAAGTTCATTTTGGAGATGGTTTATGTTTTAAGGTCGAGGGTATCTGCTATCTTCATGGAGATTCTGTTTATACGCAATTTACACGAAGAAAATAACATTTAACTGATTTTTTGTATACAACATACTTATGTAATAGATAATTATAAGGAAAAATAAGTATAACAAAACTTGAAAGAATTTTATATTTTTTATAATTTATATAATTTTTAATTTCTCGGTTGTATTATCTATTTCATTACCCATTATAGGATGAAGATGTAGATGGAAAATCTAAAGCAAATAAAGAAAAAATTTTAAAATTGCAAAAGAAAATAAATACGCATTTGAGATGTCTAATTATGGATTTCTCTTCAGTCAGTTATATAGATCCATCTGGTGTATCCATGCTAAAGAATGTTATTGAGAGTTTTCAGAAATTAGATATTCCTGTGTACATTGCGGCGTGTTCAGGTAAGTAAAAAACAAAAATTAATTAATTCAACAATAATTTTTAGTATTTACTAAAAAAGAACTTCGGAATTCGGATTACGTATTTACATATTTCACTTTTATTAAAAATGTACAAATTTTATTCAGGGTCTTAAAGAACTAACTTTCGTAAAGGGGATGTGATAATTGCATAAAAAATATCTTAAATTTATATTTCTAGTTGCCACTCATAGTAAATACTGTTTGTATTGTCATTGCTCTTTTCTTATCAAAGTTTGTAAATGCCAAATAATTATGTGGCAGTTTTTTAAGGAACTCATTTCGTTATAAAACGAGAAATAATGCAATAATATAAAGTAAAGAGTTACTTTAGAGAACACTTTATGAAGAATCTGGAAGATCATATAAAAAAGTGAGTGGCTGCTTCAAGGAAACTTGCGCCTAAGATCCTGAGAATAAAACTAACAAAAAAAAATCATAGCATTGAACATGATAGATTTCGTTTATAAATTTGAACATAAATAGTTTTGTAGAAATTTAATTAAGTGAGATCGCTCTTTCTAATGTTTATTTCACTAACTAGTTTGTAGTTACTACCAAACATATAAAATGATGTACATAAATAATTTACAAAAGTTATTTCCCTAACACCCTGCATTCATACGTATCTAATTTGAAATTCTAGGAGGTATAGATGAAGAATGTGTATTTCGTTCTTTACAATTTGTACTTCAAGGATTAGAAACTTTTGTTTTGTATTAGTAACTAATTTGATTCCATTTTCAGATCCAGTGTACAATATGATGAAGAAGTGTAATTTAATTTGTATAACAAATCCGTCTCTTCGTTTGTTTCCTACCATTCAGGATGCAGTTCAGTGCTCTTCCGATCTCTTTAAGTTCAGCTTAAATTCAAATATTTCGTCGATTAGAGTGTAGAATAAGTGTACAGGGTGTTTTTTAATGACATGCTCCATATAACAATTAAGATATAACAGGAAACTGTTAATTTTTTGGTGGAACACTGTATATTATTTAAAATAAACCTTTTTTACTATTACGGTTATTGATATAAAATTTGACGGGTCCATCTGCAATAAGAGATGTGTATCCAAAAGAGCATACCATGTGCCCAGTGTTAAACACGTTATGCTCACTTTTTAACTGTCTTACTATTGGAAATAAGCCCACGAACTTTATATCACTATAATTATAATAAAAATTTCCTTTAAAATAATTAAAATATGTTTAAATGTTTTGTTAACAAAAATTAAGTTCCCTATTATAAATAAAAATTTAGCAACAATACAATAATTATTGTCATCAGATCGACCGTATCCTTTTACCCTATAAGAAAATACAGTTTAAAATTTGTAGTTACAAATGTCACAGATTTTAAATATTTGGTAACACTTGACTAGTCTGTCAGCTGCTACATATTTTTGTTCTAACTGCTATCATTTGAAATTATTACAAATATTAGACCATATTTTTTGCAAATGAAATCTGGTGAATATAGTGGACAATTAAGCCAGAAAGATAAGCCACAGCATACACATGATGAGCTAGACATCAATTACCATTGCCACATCCATACATGATATGGCATTATTTATGGATTATTAAATAGCTTTACAAAACACACAATAAAAATTAAAATGCACCTAACCTTTGACACTAATAATAAATTTATCTGAACAGAAAATAAAAGTATTTTAATTCACAAAAATAAACAAGTCCGTAGATGAAATACTAGATCAAGAATTTAATGAGTAATGTCAAGTCACTCTCTTTGCAAGTCACTCTCTTCTTACCGTTGGACAAACTACCCGTCTGTCCCGGCCTAAACACAGGGCTAATCACAAACGGCAGATATACAGGGTGACCCATTAAGAATGGATACAAAAGTTGTTTATGGACCGATTTGAACTAGTTTTTTTTTAAAGATAGATCTCCAAAAGCTCTATCTTGATGCAAAATTTGAAGACGAAATTTTGATTTTCAAAGCCTACTACGATTTTTTTTAAGTGAAAAATAGCAAAATTTTGTTAGCGATTTTTTTATAAAAAATCAGACTACACCACTGGATTTAGGAACCCCTCAAATGCATTTGTACCAATTTTTGCGAAAAAAAGTTTGCCCCTAAAAAAGTTATAACAATATCGGCATCACCAGTGTTTGCCGTTGCCGGTGAACCTATTCTTTTATAAAAACCGAATAAAACCCAATGGGAAACAAAATTAAATAATAACACAAACATTGGTTTACTAATTATTAATAAGAATCATAAAA
The DNA here is from genome assembly GCF_000390285.2 of Anoplophora glabripennis. Classification (NCBI taxonomy): domain Eukaryota; kingdom Metazoa; phylum Arthropoda; class Insecta; order Coleoptera; family Cerambycidae; genus Anoplophora; species Anoplophora glabripennis. The sequence continues at coordinate 17,601 of NW_019417428.1, read as the reverse complement.
ACCAGTATACACAAAATAAACAACAATTACTCTAATATAAACAACAATTGATAAAAAAATGATTCAAAAATTACATTTTTTAAAATGAAAAAGGAGAAAAGTTCTTTGGTCTAGAAATGAAGAGTACGCGTAAAGATCGTGTATTAAACGCCTGTAAGAAGGCAACCGCTCTCTTACATACATGGCAGCGCACCCTTCTGAACGCTCAATAGCTATTTGTTTATAGCTTCAAATAACAGTGGAAAAAACAAATTTTCACACTGCAATTACTCATAATTTGTAGTATTTAACGTGAACTTCCAAACGCTGTCAGCAAAATTACAAAATACCTATTCAATCAAAAGTTATTAACAATTGAAAATCGCAAAAATCGCATTTTTCGAGTTTTTAACGGCGTTTATCTCGAAAATTATGCGTTTAACAAAAAAATTGCAAGAGACATTTTCTTCTTAAAATGGGTCAAGTAATAAGAAAGTACTTTTTATTTTGCCAAAAACTAAGTGTTCAGTATTTTACAATTTTTTTGTTAATAAAAAACTTATCGACATCCGGGCAAACTTCTACCCAAAAAATTCGTGTTCTGCAGCTCAAAATACATAAAAAACACGTGGGTAACTCCATCTAAATGAAGGAGGCAATTGGGACCCCTCTGGCTACAGGACTATTACTCCGAAGACTACTCTGTTGTGTATGTAAACTATTTCCTCACCTTTCTCATTAATCCACAAGAATTTCAAAAACTGACGGTCTCTCGGTTTCACACTTATCTGCAGAAACGCCTGTTTTATGTCAGCTATTACACAGATCGCATATTCTCTAAATCTGACCAACACCGCAGGTATCAGCTCAATCAAATTTTCCCCCTTCTCCAAACATTGGTTCAGCGATGGCTCATCTTTTCCATGAGAAGAAGCATCAAACACGGGTCGTGGTAGAGCCTTCTTTAAGGTCTATGGGGCAGAAAAATGTCCAAATTTGTGAATTCGTATAGGTTTTTGCCCCTTGCCTCATAACTGTTCATACTTAGATGTACACCCAAGTTTAGATTAGAATCTATTTTGTTGGGCTTCCTGAAATAATGTAGGGAAATGGTTTGATCTACTTTCGTTATGACTCAATATATTTTGGCTTGCATTTTGACAGTCTTATTGGACTAGATGCTATTCTATTACATGATGGTTCCAGAGTAAAAGGTACCGACAATATTTCAGTCTTCCTACTGCCTTCAACTCTATTGCTCTCTTTGACCCATATAGCTCCTTTGCTTTTTTCTGTTCTGAGGTAAATGTTTTCTGTCTTATATTCCTTAACTTCTGAGATAGGCCCTTCATGTTTAAAATGGAAAATTTTGTCTAAAAGTTTGCTTACCTATAAGAACTACAGACCCTTCTAATACCATTGATGTAGCTATTTGGTCCACACTTGATTTCTGTATTTGCTTAAAATTTTTATGTTACTTGTTATAATTTTATAATTTCTTGCTATGTTTAATCAGATACCTATCAAGTAAGTTATTGTCAGTTGTCAGATTAGAGAGATTCTAAAAAGTCATAAGTTTTTTCATTTTTATATATCTGCCGTTTGTGATTAGCCCTGTGTTTAGGCCGGGACAGACGGGTAGTTTGTCCAATGGTAAGAAGAGAGTGACTTGCAAAGAGAGTGACTTGACATAGTTTGTGGCGACCGTGACAGGACTTTGCAGGCGGTTACAAGTCGGCGAAAGCGGTGTCAAAACGTTCTACCTATAACAGTAAATATAATCAATTGCGAGGAAGAGGTATTATGGCTGATTCAATGGAGTCTAAGAAAAATCATAGGAAAGTACTCCGATCTTTTGTTACAAAATCATTGAACGAATTAGACACTGTTAACGAAAAGTCTTATCGTGCTGGAGGACATAGAGGTTGCCTGGGAATGCGTAAAGCCTAAGTTTGATGAACTCAGCGCGATGAATTCTGAAGTGTATAATTTGTTGTTGTTGGAGGCACAAGCGACTGAGAACAACTGTTGTTAGACATTGAACAATGTGAAGGCTATACGAAGAAGTTCACCACACTGAAGTTAAAAGTTGACAAGCTGTTGGAACCTGTAGAGGATGCTGGGTCAGTGAAAGGGTCAGTGCAAACTTCTGGTAGTCAAGTAGGTTATGATGACGTCGTACGAGGTAAGAGAAAGTTTAAGTTACTTGCTATTCAGTTCAAGCAGTACGATGGAAATATTAAACACTGGTTACCGTTCTGGTCTCAGTTCAGGAAAATTCATGCTGATACTCAGTTGGATAATTGCGATAAGATAGACTATTTGATACAGGCTACAGTTGCGGGAAGTCGTGCGCGACAGATTGTAGAAAGTTTTCCCGTGCTCGATGAGAATTATGAAAAGATTATTGACTGTTTGACTGCGAGATTCAGGCCTGATCACCTACAAATTGAAGTATACGTGCGCGAATTGTTAAAATTGGTTTTAAATAACGCCGTATCAAATGAAAAGCAGGATTTGTCGAAATTGTACGATCTGATTGAGACTCAGTTAAGGGCGCTGGACACGTTGGGGATTACGTCAGATAAGTACGCAGCGCTTTTGTTTCCGTTGATTGAATCTTGTTTGCCACAAGAACTTTTACGAATATGGCAAAGATCGGCTTTTAATTCGCGTGGTTCGGGTACAAATAATAGCGCGAGTGACAATGAACACGCAGCATCCGTAGGTGACTCTCCATTAGAAGTTAGGCTTGGAAACCTTTTAAGTTTTCTACGAGCTGAAGTCGAAAATGAACAACGGATAGACTTAGCAAGCGAGGGTTTCGGTTTAGCTGATAATTTTAAAACAAGGTCCGGTACGGCTAACCAATCTAATAAAAGAAATGCGCCTAAATTGTTAAACGATTCGACCTTTACTGCGGAGGGTTTAGTAAATGTCGATGTTGTCAAATGTATATTTTGTACCGGTGTTCACGAGAGTGACAAATGTTTTAAGGCACAAAAGATGACACTAGAAGAGCGCAAACGTATTGTATTAGAAAAAGGAGCTTGTTTTAAGTGTTTAAAGGCAGGGCATATGTCTAAAAAATGTTTGCGGATATTCGCATGTACCACTGATGTGTTTAGGTTTAGCTGAAAAGGTAACATCTCCACAGCAAAAGGAGAGTTCGAGCGAGCAAGATAATGTTAAAAGGGATCAGGCGATGTCCAATCAAACAAGTTCTTACGTGTTTCTACAAACTGTAAATTTTAAGGTTAAAGGTCAATCAGGCATGGAAAGTGTGAGAGCACTTATTGACACAGGTTCACAGCGCTCGTACATTTTGAAGTCCATTGTATCGTCACTCAGTCTGAAACCCAAGAGAGCAGAAAAAATTGTACATTGCCTTTTTGGAGGAACAGAGATGGAACAAGTGCATTATTGTTATGATATCACAATTTCCAAAGGGAATTACAGGAAAACGTTTGAAGTTCTAGATCAGGCTAAGATTTGTAATGAGGTTTCACCAGTATTTTATGGACCTTGGATACAAGAACTAAAAGTACTTAACGTGGAAGTTTCCGATTACAAAAGTCAAGGTCCAATTGAGATGTTGTTGTGAGCAGATGTAATTAGGTCTTTGTACACGGGGAAAAGACATCTGTTAAAATGTGGACTGGTGGCAAATGAAACTTATGTTGGTTGGACTGTCGAAGGCAAAGTTCCTACACTGAATTCGACAACTATGACTGTAATATCGATGTTTACGAACCCTTCAATAACAGAACTGTGGCTACTTGATATGTTAGGGATAGAAGAACCTACAGAGAGAAAAACGAAAATTGAAAAAGTCCTAGCAGCAAGAGTTGTTTTGTAAGACAGTAATAGTGAATGCATGGAGAGGGTAGACATGAGGTCAGGTTGCCTTGGTTAGAGGGGCACCCTCCCCTGCCTACAAATTACCACATAGCCAACCGCAGTGAAACTATTGAGAAAAATGGGTTGATGTCTAGGTATAAAACAGTATTTGAAGAATGGGAGCGATTAAATATAATTGAGAAAACTACGAGAGGTGATGCGTATTGAGGATATCCATTGTTTTTCCCTTGCCTGTTCGTGCTTACTGCAATTTCGTTATCTTAATGATATCTGAAAAGAAAATAATAATTTTTACACTAATTTTTCGAGAAAAGAACAGTTGAAAGTCACATTTTAAAGATAAGTATTGGTGTCCGGTTTTTTTCTTATGAAGTACCTACCTACCCTATGTATTTTGTATGATTGTATTCTGTTATAATCTTTTTTAAGATTACATATAGGTACCTTATACGTAAAAATTAGATATATTTATATCTAATATTAGGGATATGGCTATAAGCAGAGGCGCCGGTTTTTAGAAAAATTCGTGGGTGCTCATACTCATTTGATGACTCGTTTAACCCTTGAAATATCGCGCGCACACACGTGTATGCGTAAGGAAAAAGTCCTCGAAATGTTCTGCGCATACACGTGTATCAAGTTACTTTTTAGACTGTCTAACATTAGCTAGCATTGCCAGATGGAAAAAATTATTGACCAAGGGTTTGTTATTTCTTGCAACATTAAAAGATTTTTTCTAATATTTTATCGTGAACGAAGGAGAATAAAAAATGTTTTGTGATTGACGTGTCAGTTTTATTATGCAGTCATCTTACACATTGTGTCATTGTGTAAATTAATAATTGTGTGATAATTTAACTAACCTAAAAAATATGGTTTGGAAGATGAAATCACTGCCTATTATTTTGAGATATGACTTGTAGGGTTGCCAATTTTTATTGAATTTTCAAGGCAAAACACTCAACATTTCAGGAAAAAAACAAGAAAAAAAAAACGATAAAAATTAAAATAAACGTGTTCTTTAGAATTAGTTATGATCAACTAAAAATAATGTAAATGTTAACCAGTGCGGATGGTCGACAGTCTGTGCAATTATGTGCAAATTAGTTTGTTGGCATTAACTAATGTTTATAAATAAAAATAGACTGGAATTTTTACACGGAATGATTGACATATACAGGGTCGGAAAGTCCCCATGGTTCATCGGCCGTTACGTGAGAGCGATAAAGTAAGTCATAGAAATCCGTGCGATAGAGAAGGATGGCTATAATGAAGGCGTCTCATAGTCACCGCCCGTTTCGCCCTTCCACAAATAAGATCCACTTCCACTTGTAATTCAGCGACCGGTGGTCATCTTTGTTTTCGTCGTTTGGCTTTTCTTTAATAGATGTCACTACTTATACAATTTCGACTTCGGTATTCCGATATGTTAATACCATCCGTTAACAGAGGGCAGCACAACGCGTAACAAAGAAAACTTTTTACAGTAGCTAGTAGATACCTCTGTTTGTAAATCTAGTGACCTTGTTTCCCCTACTGAGAAGTTATTCAAATGGAGTATAGTGCTCAGCTGCATTTAAAGTTCATTTAGTTGTTATTTAAGTATACTTTTTAAAATGACTTAAAAATCCCAAGAAATAAAGCAAAATTCCCTATTTCCCCAATTCCAAAAAAATCTGTAGATCTGGCATCACTCTTTCTAGGGCTGCGCCTCACCTTAGACAAATTGTGCTGCCCTCTGTTAACGGATTGTATTAACATATCGGAATACGAAGTCGGAATTGTATAAGTAGTGACATCTATTACAGAAAAGGCAAACGACGAAAACAAAGATGACCACCGGTCGCTGAATTATAAGTGGAAGTGGATCTTATTTGTGGAAGGGCGAAACGGGCGGTGACTATGAGACGCCTTCATTATAGCCATCCTTCTCTATCGCACGGATTTCTACGACTTACTTTATCGCTCTCACGTAACGGCCGATGAACCATGGGGACTTTCCGACCCTGTATATTTTAAAAAATTTTGATTTTCCTTGACTATTAAATTTGATACATTTTGTTATGCATGATATAATACAGAACTGTAGTTATAATTAGAGTTGTCACAATCGGTCCGCTAGCCATTGGCACCGATTTCCCTGTAATTTAACGATTTCTTTTACGATTTTAATTGTCTTTTGATGCATAATTGTGTGTAATTATGTCGAGCGTAGTTAATGCAAAACCGCATACTATACTGACGAAAAAAAAAATACCGGTAAGTAGCTATAAAATTATTAACATATAATGTATTGTATTGTTTATTGACAATTTTATTTACAAAAGGTACATGTTGTGTCACAAAATATAAATAAAATATAAAAAGGAAACAGTAAGTGAATATGTAAAATTTATTTAAATGTTAATTTATTCATATACTCCTGAACGCTATAAAAACAATTTGCAGTTAAGTAACGCTTGGTAAATGTTTTAAGTTTAAAATTACATTGTTTGTGTTGAGCGAATCTACTTACTAAAATATTTAAAAGTTTTAAGTCCAAACTGTTTTTTTTAGCAATGTCAATCCTGGATTTCAGGACAATCAGATCATGTATTATAATTATGATTAATCATAATTGTGTCTAAACTCCTTTATGTTACGGTGAATGTTGAGTAATAACTCTAGTATACAGAGTCGGAAAGTCCCTATGGATCATCGGCCGTTACGTGAGAGCGATAAAGAAAGTCATAGAAATCCGTGCGATAGAGAAAGATGGCTATAATATATAGATCCACTTCTTATTTGTGGAAGGGCGAAATGGGCGGTGACTATTACGCCTTCATTATAACTTTCTTTCTCTATCGCACGGATTTCTATGACTTACTTTATCGCTCTCACGTAACGGCCGATGAACCATGGGGACTTTTCCACCCTGTATACAAACAGGGTAATGGAAGAATTGTTAGTTTTTTAAATAATGGCTGAGAATGTGTACTTGGTGAAGAATTACTGATAATGCGTATAGCCGATTTTTGTAAGCAGAAGACTCTTAAACGGTGTTGAATTCCCCCAAAATAAAATCACGTAAGTCAAGTGGCTATTTATTAGAGAGACATAAACAGATCTTAGAATATCATGAGGCAAGCAATTTTTAAGTTGTAATACGAAGATTTCAGAAGATAATTTTGAGCACTATGTATCAATATGTGCTTTCCAAATTAGGTGATCATCCAGCATTAAACCTAGCAGTTTCACTGACGTAGAGCTAATAGTTCGTCTATTGGATGTGAAGTTCATGTGTTGACTTTTAGACTCATTTAACATTAGTTTGATTATTGAAAACCAATCTTTAGCTTTGTCAAATAGGGAAACATTAAAATATATGTCACTACTTGATAAGATCGTAGTATCATCTGCAAATAATACACAATGACCGTCAAGAGCACCAGGAAGGTCATTAAACAAGAAAGAGTAGAGGCCCCAGAACAGACTCCTGCGGTACACCATTATTTACAGGAACAATGTTAGAATGTTTACCTCGCATCAAACAAACTGTCTCCTGTTTGCAAAATAAGACGCAAACAAATTTAATGCATTGGACCTCACTTCATAGAACTCAAGCTTACGAAGAAGTATGGCAGTAGACACTGAGTCGAAAGCTTTAGATAAGTCACACATGATTGCCTCGGTTGTAAGGCCTTGATTAAAGCCGTCAACAACCGTACCAATTACGTCAGCTATTGCGCTAATTGTTGACTCATCTTTTATAATTATAATTATCTCTAGCACTTTGGACAACTAAGGAACAATAGCGAGCGGTCTATAATTATCTGTGATATCAGTATCACCTTTTTTAAACATTGAAATAATTTTAGTTACTTTGAAAGCATCAGGTCAACACCCATCCTCATTGCACTTATTGAATAGGATAGACAGCGGGTGTGTTATTATTTTGCTTTTTATATTACAACAGTCCAAAGTATGAGATTTTTTTAGTTTCAATATAGCCTCATTTACATCAGATTCACGTATGCCAGACATAAAAAAAGAAAAATATGGTTTACAAGTAGATATTAGGATCTGAATTAGATATTTTAATAGAATTATATGACATTTGAAACATTGGCAAAAAAATTATTGAAATCATCTGGAATAATAGAAGTAGTCCTCGATTTTGGCTTACTCTTTCCGAGTTAATTATTTCCCAGCACATTCCTGCTTTATTAGAATTTAAAATAACTTCAGAATAAGTTTTCCTTTTTTCATCCTTTAATGCCCGTTTGTACTCACTTCGTGCTAGTTTATAAACTGACCAATCATGGTCTAATTTAGAAATTAAAGCTCTACTTTTTAGATAAAATATATTCTTTCGCATGTCATTTGATATAGTAAATAATAAAACATTTCATTCCTACTGAAATAAATACAAGCCCGACTGAAAATTACCATGTCCTAACAGCTTGGAAGTAGATTATTTAATTATGGAAATATTACATCAGTAGATGTCGTCGTTTGCTTCAGATTAAGATATTTTATCACTGCCGCCACGAATAAGTTTTGCTGAAACAAGGGTGGATAGATATAATAATGCGATTTATAACGGATACCATCCAGATGGTGGAACCGATGGCAACGATGCGTAAAACAATTTATGTGTTTCACAATGATTCAATGATATAAATCTTATAATCATTGTTCACTTTAATTTATGTTGATGATCCGCACGCTTTTGGTGAGCGGCAAATTATGACACATCTAGTTATAATTAGTTACTGTTTTTTAAATTATTCTTGAATATAATTATTTTTGTCAATGGCTCTTTTTTGCATTAACTACATACGTCCAATTAACGTATAAGAGGTGGTGAATATAACATGACCAGAGGATGAGGCTACTTATAAATACAAATAAAAAAGTTGTGATCAATTCTTTACTCAGTAACGATCATTTATGTTCTCTAGGATTTTAAAATTTTAATATCTTTTTCGTCAATATTATCCGTTAGGTACCAATAAGTGTGCTAAATTTGAAAAAAATTGATCTAATGTAATAATAATTTATATTCAGTCAGTATAATATCATTAATTAGCGAATTATAGAATATAAGGAAAATCATGTAAAAATTTACTAAATCATCTTCCCTTTTAACTTCACACAATGTAGGTTGATTTAAAAATAAGTAGCAATGCTGATAGTGAAGGAATATAACTTAATATGTTAACTCCTGTTTACACCACTTGGTGGCAGCATACACAAAAATTAAAGTGCAGTTTAAAAAACTAATTATAACGCGACTCCTTATTTGATAAAAAAATATTAATATAAAATTTCTAGTCAGGAGAACTGCTAAAAAAACTGACCCCCATATAAAATTACATAAAATAATTACTTTAAGATTATGTAACTCTTTTAATAGTGTCATAGGAATGTATAAAATTATTTTTATGAGTGAAATCAGCTCCTAATTTTTGCAATTTATTACAACAAAAGGATACATTATAAATAGGCAAGTTCTGTGAACTTACTTTCTTTTCTCAGAATGTCATTGCACATCATTACATAAATCATAAAATAGTCTTTACATTCAATGCAATGGCAAATACAATAATACTGTTATGGCAGCATAATTATATTCTTCCTAGAATTGTGATCCAATTATACTTTATAGATGTTCAAATTTTGTTACTTTGTTTCATAAATATTTAAAACTGTTTCTTAAATGTCTTAAAATATTGAGAATCAACTCCTTATATCGTTATAGGCACTTTTTTATCCGTAGTTCCATAAATTAGCTGTATGTGACTAGATAACCATACAATCTTTACAGTGTTCGTTATCCTCTGGTGATACTGAATTAGTCAAATTGTGATGCTTTATCATATGATCTTTCAAATAATACCGCCTTATAAAACCTTTCCCACACACTGAACATTTATGAGGTCTTTCTTCAGTGTGGATCATCATGTGATAATTTAAATGCAATGGCCTTAAAAATTCTTTTTCACATATTGTACACACATATGGTTTGACTCCTGAATGTACTGCTTCATGTCTTTGCAAATCCACTTTCTTTATAAATGCTTTCTCACACTTTGTACATGGAAAAGGTCGTTCACCTAAAAGATGTACACATATTCAGTCATATAAACTCAAAAATTGAAAAAATATATTTTTAATATATAGTTCATACATATTTTTTTGTATTACAAAATATGTATATATGGCATTTAATGCATTTGAAATCCGTATTTTACAAGCTTGCACGTTTAGTCCAGTTGCTCAGGGTTTTTACCTCCGAATTTTTTATAACTGAACCGATTGACGTGAAATTTTGACTGAATGTGGGGAATGCCTCAAGGAACAAAACTTATATAGTGCCGAAGTGTGCCTTTGCCTTGGGGGTGGTTGCCACCCCTTCTTGGGGGTGGAAATTTTTATGTCCAAAATAACCACTGGAATCGATAGAGAAATCAATTTTAAGTAACAAATGTTATATAAAGTTTTTTGGATAATCCAATACTTTCCGAGTAATTCATCATTGAAAATGTTGATTTTTTACTGAAAAAGTGCTTGTTTTCGGACAGTTTTTTGCAAATAACTCTGAAACCATTGGATTTAACGAAAAAGTTGTAATGAACAAAA